>NC_041395.2:110887485-110905778 GCF_900747795.2 Erpetoichthys calabaricus | reverse complement strand
TAGGAGTGTATTTTTAGTGGTTGCATATATGACTAAATTGCCTGCGTGTGTGTGTGTATGTACAAGAACTGAATGATGTGTCATTTCCCTTAAGATTAATTTTCTTTGTGAGAGCTCTCTTTGCCTGTGTGAATGTGAATATATACATGTTTAACAGACACTTGCTGTTTTAATAAAAAAAATATTTATAGAGTTAGATGATTATCCTTGTTTTTAGTATCACTGATTTGGTGTACATTCTTTGACAGCTGAGCTGCTTTGAAAATCTATGTCTAGACATTTGCTTTGAGACCAACATTTTCTAAGCTTTTTTATGAAATAAAGATTTTTTTTTCTTATTTTAAAGGAGTACATAGGTGTTTATGCGTAGTTTGTGTCTTTCATATTGTTGAATAATTTTTCATATTATTTTGTAGGTTGTGCATACACAATACCACTAGGGCAATGTGACTTGAAAATGCATGAAGCAGGTGTTTTGCATAGTATATCTCTAATTACACTTTGTACACTTGAGTGCTCTGAGATCCTCTGCTTAAAGCTAATTGGTGTTATGGTTGTTTTTGTTGTGTCCCATTGGGTTTACATGCATCCAGAGATTTCTAGGTAGAGAAAACCCTTGGGTCCATTAAATTATTTTATGTCTTCTTTCAGTGTTTGTTAGTGGGGCAGATTTGTTTTATGTATCATATAGTCATTCCTCACCCTAGAGAAGTGACAATATCTTGCATAATCTGTGAAGTGTGGGTGAGCAGATGGTACAGTAGAAGATATAGTTTATCACAAACTGGGTATTGTGTCTTGTACTGACATCCAAGTGATCTTTTCCATACAGCACACTAGAATGCCCTGCCCTCCTTCTCTCTTGCTAGAAGTACAATACAGATTTTTTTCTGAGCATAGCTTCTAATAAAAAGAGAAATCAAAAATAATCACATACCACCACACCCACTTGTATTGTATGGCTGCACTTTTGCATGTTTTAGACTATTATGTGAAGATAGTTACTAGAGATTGAAAGGTATATGGCAAGTATGGTTTAGCTGGGGCGGCACGGTGGCGCAGTGGGTAGCACTGCTGCCTCGCAGTTGGGAGATCTGGGGACCTGGGTTCGCTTCCCGGGTCCGCCCTGCGTGGAGTTTGCATGTTCTCCCCGTGTCTGCGTGGGTTTCCTCCGGGCACTCCGGTTTCCTCCCACAGTCCAAAGACATGCAGGTTAGGTGGATTGGCGATTCTAAATTGGCCCTAGTGTGTGCTTGGTGTGTGGGTGTGTTTGTGTGTGTCCTGCGGTGGGTTGGCACCCTGCCCAGGATTGGTTCCTGCCTTGTGCCCTGTGTTGGCTGGGATTGGCTCCAGCAGACCCCCGTGACCCTGTGTTCGGATTCAGCGGGTTGGAAAATGGATGGATGGTTTAGCTGTATACAGTTTATCAGTTTTTGTTTAGGAAATGTCTTTGATTTTGCACTCCAAAGCATTTCACACATTCTGTCTTTCTCTTTTCATGTGTTTTTATTCTACAGGGCATTGACAGGGAGGTACCGCCATGCCTGGAATGGTGGTGTTCCGGCGGCGCTGGTCAGTGGGTAGTGATGATTTGGTTCTTCCAGCGCTCTTTTTGTTTCTGTTACATACAGCCTGGTGAGTGCACATTACTATTTTTTCTGTTATGCTAGTTTTCTCTCGCATTTACATCTTAAGCCACCTAGAGGTCAACTTCAAGTTAAAGAATGTGAAATTTCTGATGGTAGCCATAGAGACAGATACAGAAATAAAAATAACAAACATATTAATTAAAGTTGCGTACCACTTCCACTAATTGTCAGAAAATGTTTTATTCATTGGTTGTTCTACCTCAATGTAATACCCTAGCTAGAAAGTTTAAATATAAAGTAACAGAATTTGATCATTTTGCCACTAGTGGTGGTAATAGTGAACAATCAAAGCCATCTGAATAGACACAAACAGAGGTTCTGAAGCTATTAATATGCATGTTTCTGTTTAGTAATATTAATTAATATTAGTGTAGCTCATGAATCACGGAAATAATCTTCTTTATTTCTTGTATCAATTAGGGACCATAACTTGGCCTAAAGTCAGACACTATTAAGTGTTGGTAATAAAGAATAAGACATTTGTGTACAACACATTGCTTACCCCATATACACTGCTGGCACCACCATTAAGGAAAATTAGACATTCACCTAGGGCACAGATCAAAAGGGGGTGGGGTGGGAACCCAGCTGCACAGGTTAGCTACTAAACAGTTGGGTTTTGCATTAATAAGCTTCACTTAGGGCGCAAAATAACCTAGAACTGGCACTGCCCATATATAATGGATATCAAAGCTATACATTCTCTACATCTATTGAAATGTCAGGTTATGCTGTTGTAAAGGCTGAAATTATAAGAAATCATGCTGAACCTTTTTCAGTTTTAGTAAAATCTTGTACCCAATGTTATGGAAGTAAAAAGCATTGATCTTTTGTAGGAAAAAACATATACAATTAATCTTTCTACAGTTTTTGAGGCAGATAGTTTAACTATTATTACAGTAAAATAAAATAGCAAAGCCCTCATTATATTCAGTACATCTGTAGAAAGTTAGTAGGCATCATTAACTGTTCTTTTTCTAGAACATGTGTACTGTATTTATCTCTGTTTAGAAGAGTTGATTACTTTATTTTAGGCACATGTTTTTTTTTCCCCCATTTAGGTTGGTGGTTTTTGTCTGTGGCACTTTTTGGTGTAGCTCACTCCCCAGGAGCAATCCTGCTCACCTTACACTAGTGGACCATGGTCGTGGCTATCTGGGGATCCTGATTAGCTGCATGATATGTGAAGGTGCCATCATTTGGCTGAGCATGAGAGGCAGTATCTTGTACACAGAGCCACGGGATTCCATACAGTATGTCCTCTACATTCGTCTTGGTGAGTATCTTGCAGTATAACTCCGGTCAAACGAAATTTAACTCTTGTTGAGTATAATAGGCTATAAGCAGTACTACTAGTCAACTTTTTCCATTAATAACATTCAGTAATGAACAAATAAATGTACTCTAGGACACAAATACTATAGTTTGATTTTTGTTTTTTTTTTGATGTGGAAATCCCATGGCAAAAAAAAATGAAAAGCTCAAAAGCATTGTTTTACTTACCAAGGTATTTTTATTTTTGACATTAGAACATTAGAACAATTACAGGAAACTTACCAATCCAATTCACTTAATTTCTCCAAGATAACATCAAGGTGAGCTTTGAAGGTCCCCAATATAATACTATCCATCACACTACTTGGAAACTTGTGGCAAATGTGCAATAGCCATTTTTAAGTCCTCTATATTTTTCAATAGAATATAATACTTCATCAGCTTTTATTAAGTAAATTTTACATCAATGTCAGTTACCAAAAGAGCTTGGTTACTTTAAATCACAATGGAATGGCTATACCATTAAGTTGTTGCCGTCACTTCTTGTGCACTGAAACTGGAAATTAATGGAGTATTCAATTTGTCCAGTTTGTAGGTACTCTAGATCATAGTGGATTTTCAATCTTTCTTTTTTTTTTGGATGACAAGGGTCAGAGGCTAGTATTCGGAAGAGCAGGATCTTGTTCAACTAATTCTCTGCTCTTCATGATATGAATAGCTACATTATCATGATCGCATCAGGATACTCAGCTCATTCTTGAGTATACACAGGATAACTTGTGAAAAGACTGCAAGGTGGGCAAGCCCTGAAATTCCTTGCAGTTTATCTGTCTTTGCACCTCATGAGGTTAAAGATTTTGTGAACTAAAGTGGCATATTTTCTTATATAATATGCTACCGTGGCTGTTCGTTTGTCTGTCCAGGATTTAAGTCACCTGTAGCTTGTAACTATTGAACTGAAATTTGGTACACATATGCTACGTGATGTCTACTATTCGCTTTCAGGGTGATGATTGACCTCCAAGGTTATTCCGCTTTTTATTTTATTTTATTGTAGAATCAACGCTTGGCAGCAGGGCGGCCATGCGGCGCATGTGTACGGACGTCGTTCTTGTCCCTACCACTTTCGCCATCACTTCCTCTACCTGTTCATATGTTAAATCATTCTTGAGGCAGATTGAAGACTTAACTGCCAGCTTAAGTGAAAAATTAAGGAAACATACTAAGTAATTGCAACACAAACACTGACTTAATCAGTTTTAATTGATTCAAAAAGATGCCGACGAAAGAAGAGAAGAAGTGGGCCACTAGGGTGGAGACAAGAAGAGCTACTCAAGAAGCAGCAAGCGCATCAACCTCTGAGTAAACGAATGGTAAACGTACAGAGAAAGAGGATGAAAACTAGGAACGCTCAAGCAGTGCACTGTTACTGGTATTATATATATATATATATATATATATATATATATATATATATATATATATATATATATATATATATATGTATTTGTGTTTGTATGTATGTATATATGTGTATATGTGTATATATATATATATATATATATATATATATATATATATATATACTAGCAAAATACCTGCGCTTCGCAGCGGAGAAGTATATATATATACACATATACACACACATATATATATACACATACAGATATATATATATATATATATATATATATATATATCTATATACACACATATATATATACACATACAGATATATATATATATATATATATATATATATATATATATATATATATATATATATATACATACACACACATATATATATACACATACAGATATATATATATATACACACACATATATATATATACACATACAGATATATATATATATAGCAAAATACCCGCGCTTCGCAGCGGAGAAGTAGTGTGTTAAAGAGGTTATGAAAAAGTAAAGGAAACATTTTAAAAATAACGTAACATGATTGTCAATGTAATTGTGTTGTCATTGTTATGAGTGTTGCTGTTATATATATATATATGTGTATGTGTATATGTATATATATATATGACAGCAACACACATAACAATGACAACACAATTACATTGACAATCATGTTACGTTATTTTTAAAATGTTTCCTTTACTTTTTCATAACCTCTTTAACACACTACTTCTCCGCTGCGAAGCGCGGGTATTTTGCTAGTTTATATATATATATATTTATATATATATATATATATATATATATATATATATATATATATATGTATGTGTATACACATATATTTGTATACACACACACACACACATATATATATATATATATATATATATATATATATATATATATATATATACATATATATACATATATATATATATACATACATACATACATACATGCAGTTTCAATAACATAGAAATCAATATAAACAACATTAACATCATTATCATATGAGAAAATGAAGTAATATATAAGAAGCACATTTCATATAAATATAAATTATTAAACAGTAAAATCTTCTTCTGTAATTTGCTACCGTGGCTATTCGTTTGTCTGTCCAGGATTTTAAATCACCTGTAGCTCGCAAACCGTTTCACCTATTGACTTGAAATCTGGTACACATATGGACTATTTTGTGACACTGCCTGTTTGTACTTTGTAACTCACACAGTTATGTGGTATTGAGTGTTTAAAGTAAGTAAAAGGCATTTTAATATAGTAATATAATAGCTATGATTGAATTTTAAATTAAACAATACACTGATTCTGGTTTTCCATCCATCCATCCATCCATCCATTTTCCAACCCGTGAATCAGTCAGTGAGGGCTTTGCCTTTTATTATTATAGATACATATTAATAAAAGGCAAAGCCCTGACTGACTGACTGACTGACTGACTCATCACTAATTCTCGAACTTCCCGTGTAGGTGGAAGGCTGAAATTTGGCAGGCTCATTCCTTACAGCTTACTTACAAAAGTTAGGCAGGTTTCATTTCGAAATTCTACGCATAATGGTCATAATTGGAACATGTTTTTTGTCCATATACTCTAATGGAGGAGGCGGAGTCACGTATCGCGTCATCACGCCTCCTACGTAATCACGTGAACTAAAAACAAGGAAGAGATTTACAGCACGAGTCAAACGCGGGAACGAAGGTAAATGACGTTAATTTTTGAGTGTCTTTTAATACTGTGTAAGCATACATATTAACACATGTGCAATTAAACGTGTGCATTTACAGGGTGATTTCTCAGGCTTAAAAGCTCGCCTTTTATCAAACGCGGGAACAAAGGTAAATGACGTTGTTCACAGTCTTTTAATACTGTGTACGCGTACATATTAACACATGTGCAATTAAACGTGTGCATTTACGGGGTGATTTCTCAAGCTTAAAAGCTCACCTTTTACTAAAAAGGTAAATGCAAAACTATTTTCAATCATTCTATGATCTGCTTCTCACAACTGAAGGCACCGTGGCTGATGTTACGTCACTTGATTGCCAACCATAAGCGTTACCTGGTAGGTAACCAGCCACTCACTTCACTCCCTTACGGGAATCAAACTTCTGAGGTTTTCTTTTGTTCTTAATTAAAATTTAAAAGTAATACTTCACTGCTGCTAAGCCCCTCTAGCGCTGACGTCCGAGGTTCGATTACCGTAAGCAAGTGCAGTGAGTGTGTACGCCTGATGAGCCAAGAATAAGGGGGAAAGACGTGTCGCGTACTCTTTGCATTATTTGACAGTAAACTATTTTCAACCATTCTATGATCTGCTTCTCACAACTGAAGGCACCGTGGCTGATGTTACCTCAGTTGCTGGCCAACCATAAGCGTTACCTGGTAGGTAACCAGCCACTCACTTCACTCCCTTACGGGAATCGAACCTCGGACGTCAGCGCTACAGGCAAAGCCCCTAAAATTGCGCCACGGCGTGTGGTTAGTTTATTTGACAACATGTAGATCGGGGTAATTACATTCCGCGCCACGGCGTGTGGTTCGTTTATTTGACAACATGTAGATAGGGGTAATTACATTCATGGCATTCGTAGTCTGATTCACAATTTGATTGTATGGGTGGTTACCAACCAGGTAACGCTTATAGTTGGCCACCAAGTCAGGTCGAAGTGATCACTCGAGTGAAGGCAGCTTCACAAAAAAAACAGATCCTTAACAAACTGTTATTAGTATATTTTCCCTCAATTTAAAAAGGCTTTCTTTTCTTCTTAATAAAAATTTAAAAGCGGTACTTCGCCGGTGCGAAGCGCGTGGATTTGACCGACTGACACATACAGACATATTCATGAGTGCAGGTACTTTGGAAAGAAAGCACCGTGTAAACCTAAAGTTTAAATTAAGTTCATAGACCTACAAAAGGTTGCCATTCATTTGAGGCAAGATTGCTTTTCTTCTGTACAACTATACGTTGCATTCTCAAGAGTGTGCTTGCACGGCTTCAGATATAGATATATATATATATATATATATATATATATATATATATATATATATATATATATATATATATATATATATATATATATATATATATATATATATATGTATGTATATCTATATATAAATATGTAAGCTTATAAGTACTGCCTTACTTCTCTTTAAGAAAGGAAGATGTAATGATACTTGATTTAAACGATTCCACGTCTTCCTGGGTTTGCTTAGCTTATTGTCAATATCCCTTTTTTTAAGACTTATTGACTGAAACGGGCTTTCACGAAAAAAGTTAGGGCTTTGCTACAGGATACACCCTCCACAAGTTAAGCAAGTAAAAATAAAATATATATTTCTGTTTTATTTAAACCTTTTAAGTTTGTATGCATAGCCCCATTTGGCTGTTTAATTTTTTTTTTTCTTTCTTCAGTAATATTTAATCTCCTTAAAGAAAAAGAACATATACATTTAACTTTTTTTGTATCTCTTTAGTAATATTTTAGTGTAAAAGGATAACCAGTATTTAAACTTTTTGTGTTACTTTATAAATTTATTTTACACAATGTTGAAAAATTAATAAGAAAGCTACATATTTTGGCAGCTGCTGCTTTAATTTTCAATGAAATGAAAAAAGCTCTCCAAGAGAAAACGTCAATGAAGAAGAAACAGTTTGCACTATCTAAAAATGAGAAACCCTCATTTATAAAAGTTTGCTGCAGATGACTTAACTGAAAATAAATGAATAGTTCCTATGTGTATAATACATATTTATCTATTTGACTTATGCCTTTATTCCAGCAACTTGCAACATCTGAGGTACAATTTGTTACATTACTTTTGTTTTTTGCAGCACAGGCAGGTGAAGTGACTTCCTCAGGGTCACACAGTGGTGTCAGTACCAGGATTTGAACTGACAAGCTCCGGGTTTACTGAAATATTACTGAAGAAAGAAAAAAAACGAAAACGGGCAAATAGGGCTATGCATACAAATGTCCGTCCATCCATTATCCAACCCGCTATATCCTAAATACAGGAGCCAATAAGTAGATATGTATATATACAGTATATATATATATATATATATATATATATATATATATATATGTGAATGTATGTATGTATGTCTATATTTATATCTTGTGATAGATTAAGGGCCTCCGTGACCCCTTGAACCCTCAGACTAGACGTCAGACACCAGGTAAAAGTCCAAATAATGGTTTAATAATAATAATAATAATAGTAGTGCACAAAGCACCCTCCTCTCCACAATACTCAGTAATAAATCAATAATCAAATAACAATACACAATCCTCCACTCCCAGACGCGTTGCCCTCCTTCCACCCAGCTCAGCTCGACGTCTGGGATTTCCCATAGTCCTTTTATATTTCCTGACCCGGAAGTGTTTCCCATCCTACAGTCCATGTGATTTCTTATCACTTCCGGGTCAGATAAAAAGTCCTTTTCTTCAACCCGGAACTTGCCTACGACGAACTTCCGGGTTATAGGGCACAAACTCCTCTCTGGGCCTCCCTGCAGCGTCATCTGTTGGCCCCTGTGATATCCAGCAGGGCTGTAAAGGAAAACTCCATCGTCCATGATTCCCTGCTGGTATTCAGGGCACTTCCATGCAGCAGGGACAGCTCCATCTGGCGGCCTGGGGGTGTTGGCCAGGGTGACAGGCCGGCCATATCCCACAGTATCCCCCCCCCAGCGAAGAACCAAGGTTCGAAGCGGCCAGCCCCGCGAGGGACGTCCTTCTCCAGGAGGGTCCATGGGTCGGGCCATGGCTACGTCGTCGAGACTCCTCGGAGAACCTAGGGGGAACGTTGTATCGGAAATCCCTCTGATCCCCCGTCCTCCGAGGACAACTTCGCCATAAGTGGCCCGGCCGGCAGCAGTCGTAGCATAGCCGCCGTCCTCCCGTTTGTAACCCTCTGCGTGACCGGAAACACCTTGGGAACTCCGTCAACTCCTCCCCTTTCTCCGCCAAGGGAGGTTTTATAGCCGCCTCAGTATACTCCGCCCTTCTCTCTACTGTGTCAGGAGACCCGTATTTTATTTTGGGGATCTCCTGCTTTCTCTGGGGCTTGTGCTCAGCTTGAGGCTCTCTATGGAGAAAAGAGAGCCTTTTTGCAGTTTGCACGCCCATTGTTCTATGCAATTTAGGAGGCGGCGTCAGTACCACATCGCTCCGGGTAACAGCACTTTCCAGCTGCCCCGGTTTGATTGGCACTTCCTCCGCCCCTCCAGTACCTAGTGACAACTCCCTCATCACTTTATCAGGAGACTCCCATTTCTCTTTTAGGATCTCCTGTTTAATCTGGGGCTTTTCCACAGTTTGGATCTCTCTATTAGTAAAAGAGAGCCCTTTTTCTGTCTGAACGCCCATCATTTTTACCTTAATTAGGGGCGGCGTCTTCAGCCCCGCATCACCCCGAGAGACAGCACTTTTCAGCTGCTCCGGTTTGACTGGCGCTTCCTCCGCCCCTTCTGTCATCACACCACAATCTCTTGTTGGGCTCGTAGTGGTTTGGCACCCGCTACTTATCAAATGCGGGCCCGTTTCACACTGCGTCCCTATTTCATTATATACGGTACCGGCATTTCCTACTTGTACCGCCAAATCATATAACATGGGACGCTCTCTACCAAACCGCCGTAGGTATTCATCCAGCTTTTTTAACGGCGCTTCAGCTGCTGCTCCCAACTCTCCAACAATCGTCTGTATTGTTGCCACAATCTGTAAGAAACTGTGAACGGGCTGAAGCAACTTCTCCAGCTCGTGCACGTCCAAAAAGTTATTTAATTCAGCCGGAGGTATGCTCAGGAGATCACTAGCCTTACCCTCCAGCTGGGAGCCAATGAGCACGCCCGCTCCTGGCACGTGCTCTGACGGGTTCCGCAAGGGAACCTGGGATTTGGAGTTTTCGGAGGTCCACGGTGCCACTTTTGGCTGACTGCGGTCCGTCTGACTCAATTTATCGACAGATCGCTCAGTCATTTCCCGAACCTCCTTACCTTTTTGTAGGGAGAGCGGTGCTTCGCTCGCCTCCCCTTTCCTTTTCAGAAAAACCAAGTCCGTCTTTTCCGGGGTGAAGACGAAAACATCAGGACGCGTACCGTCTATGTCCCCCACTCTTTCCGGGGTGGTCACGTGCCCTTCACCAGCACCCGACATGCGGAAGTCCTTCGTTTTATTTTCAGGCCGTGATGAGCGTACACCGTCATCTTCAGGAGGTTTTCCTGCCCTCCGCAGAGTCTCCGGATTGACACCTGGGAGGTATGTGCACAGGACAAAATGGGTTATTTTAAAATGGTTTTCAAATGCTTCCCCGGCACATACCTCTTTGAAGTCGTCCTCCTCCGGATGTCTCTCCCGAGACGCGTAACCGCTCCATGGCTCGTCTTGAGCATTGGCCATATTAAACATAGGACCTCCACTTGGGCTGCCGCTCTGCTTAAGTTTTTTCTTCCCCATGACGGTCTTGGAAACAGAAGGTTTTGGCAACCTTGCAGTGTGTCAGAAAGTTGTCTACTCAGGGTTCTGTCCACAGTAAAAATTATTTAAATTCAGGTCCTCTGCCAACTGACGACCAGAGAATCCTGCCGAAACTATGCCAACTGTGATAGATTAAGGGCCTCCGTGACCCCTTGAACCCTCAGACTAGACATCAGACACCAGGTAAAAGTCCAAATAATGGTTTAATAATAATAATAATAGTAGTGCACAAAGCACCCTCCTCTCCACAATACTCAGTAGTAAATCAATAATCAAATAACAATACACAATCCTCCACTCCCAGACGCGTTGCCCTCCTTCCACCCAGCTCAGCTCGACGTCTGGGATTTCCCATAGTCCTTTTATATTTCCTGACCCGGAAGTGTTTCCCATCCTACAGCCCATGTGATTTCTTATCACTTCCGGGTCAGATAAAAAGTCCTTTTCTTCAACCCGGAACATGCCTACGACAAACTTCCATGTTATAGGGCACAAACTCCTCTCTGGGCCTCCCTGCAGCGTCATCTGTTGGCCCCTGTGATATCCAGCAGGGCTGTAAAGGAAAACTCCATCGTCCATGATTCCCTGCTGGTATTCGGGGCACTTCCATGCAGCAGGGACAGCTCCATCTGGCGGCCTGGGGGTGATGGCCAGGGTGACAGGCCGGCCATATCCCACAATCTATATATATATATATATATATATATATATATATATATATATATATATGTTGATATGTAAATTTGTATATGTATATATATATGTATATGTGGATGTGTATATGTATATATATGTATATATGTTTATGTATATATATAGTTAGATAACCTCTTTAACACACTACTTCTCCGCTGCGAAGCGCGGGTATTTTGCTATATGTAGATATCTGTATATGTAGATATGTATATATATGTATATATATATATATATATATATATATATATATATATATGTTTACATAACCTCTTCAACACACTACTTCTCCGCTGCGAAGCGTGGGTATTTTGCTATATATATATATATATATGACAGCAACACTCATAACAATGACAACACAATTACATATATATATATATATATATGTAGATATGTATATATATGTGTATATATGTAGATGTGTATATATGTAGATATGTAAATATTTATGTATATATATGTGTCTGTGTGTGTATGTATATGTGTGTGTTTATGTATGTGTGTATATATATATATATATATGTGTGTGTATATATATGTGGATGTGTATATGTATATATATATGTAGATATGTGTATATGTAGATATGTATATATATGTATATGTATATATATGTTTATGTGTGTGTGTGTGTGTACATTATATAAAAGACAGCAACACTCATAACAATGACAACACAACTACATTGACAATCATGTTACGTTATTTATGTTTCCTTTTTTTTTTCATAACCTCTTTAACACACTACTTCTCCGCTGCGAAGCGTGGGTATTTTGCTAGTATATATATATATGTATGTATGTGTGTATGTATATATATGTATGTATGTATATATATATATATATGTATATATATGTATGTGTGTATGTATATATATATATATATATGTATATATGTATATATGTATGTATGTGTGTATATCTATATATATATATATATATATATATATATATATATATATATATACTAGCAAAATACCCGCGCTTCAAATCCTGGTACTGACACCACTGTGTGACGCTGAGGAAGTCACTTCACCTGCCTGTGCTACAAAAAACAAAAGTAATGTAACAAATTGTACCTCAGATGTTGCAAGTTGCTAGAATAAAGGCATAAGTAAAATAGATAAATATGTATTATACACATAGGAACTATTCATTTATTTTCAGTTAAGTCATCTGCAGCAAACCTTTATAAATGAGGGTTTCTCCTTTTTAGATAGTGCAAACTGTTTCTTCTTCATTGAGGTTTTCTCTTGGAGAGCTTTTTTCATTTCATTGAAAATTAAAGCAGCAGCTACCAAAATATGTAGCTTTCTTATTAATTTTTCAACATTGTGTAAAATAACTTTATAAAGTAACATAAAATGTTTAAATACTGGTTATCCTTTTACACTAAAATATTACTAAAGAGATACAAAAAAAGTAAAATGCATATGTTGTTTTTCTTTAAGGAGATTAAATATTACTGAAGAAAGAAAAAAAAAAAAACTAAAACAGCCAAATGGGGCTATGCATATGAACTTAAAAAGTTTAAATAAAACAGAAATATATACTTTTATTTTTACTTCCTTAACTTGTGGAGGGTGTATCCTGTAGCAAAGCCCTAACTTTTTTCGTGAAAGCCCATTTCAGTCAATAAGTCTTAAAAACAGGTGTAAAGATATTGACAATAAGCTACGCAAACCCACCAAGACATGGAATCGTTTAAATTAAGTATCATTACATCTTCCTTTCTTAAAGAGAAGTAAGGCAGTACTTATAAGCTTAGTAATGTTATACATTTCAAATGCTACTTTGATAAACTTTATCACTTCAAACAACTGAACTATCCAGAACATTTCAGGCATACATCCAGCATTCAAACTATGTATAAAAAGCACAACTGTTAAAGGAATTCAGCATTTCTTAATTGAAAATGTTCCTTTAATCCTCAACATGTTTCAGTGAGTCGTTCTGGTGGTTTTACTTGACGTTTTGATCTTCTGGTTAATTGTGTTTGCAGTTGAGATGTTCTTTCCTGATTTATACTTGTTTTCTCGTTAATATTTGTTTCACTGGTGTTAGTGTTCTGATTAGAGGTTATTGGTCCTTTGATGTCTCGACGGTTTCTTCTTAGAACAGCTCCTATTACGCAATTCCGTCACATACTGGTCTATTGTTTCACCGCTTTTCAGGAAACATGTAAAAAACTTGTGCCGCTCAAACGTCACATTGCGCTTTGGGTTGCAATACGCTTCGAATTTTTCAACTATTTTGTTCAATTTCATATTGTCTCCATCTTCTTCAAAATGAAAATTGTTATACACCTCTAGCGCCTCTTCGCCAATTACATGTAGAAGCATAGACGGTTTCATTTTTTCACTTTTCCTATCTGCTTCAATCGCAGCAAGATACAACTCGAATATCTGTTTAAATCTTTTCCAATTTTCAGCTACATTTCCTTTTAACTGGAGATTTGGTGGGGGCTGTAATCCTTCTATATTTTTTTTTCTCTTTTGCTAGAACGTCTTAGCGCTTTCTGACCACGTTTTCGGGTTACTCACAGACACGAGACTCGTTCAAAAGCATTCCTCTTCCAATCCGCCACTTCTGACACCATGTAGTGATCTTGTTAGGTTCGTAGTTTAATCAATACACAGGATTGAAAGATAAAATAACTTTTTAATAGACAGACTTTAGAGACATTTACTGTACATGTTACTACTCGTTCTTTAGTTCACGCCCATTCTCCTACTTGCATCGGCATTCACAGGCATTACTAATCATTCTGTAAGTATCCCTTAATAGACCTTACTAATCAACTATCATTACAAAATCCAACGTGGTTTGTGCCCTTCAGAATGAGGAGGCGTGATGACGCGATACGCGACTCCGCCCCCGTCCATTACAGTATATGGACAAAAAAGAGGTTCCAGTTTTGACCGTTACGCTTTGAATTTCGAAATGAAACCTGCCTAACTTTTGTAAGTAAGGTGAAAGGAATGATCCTGCCAAATTTCAGCCTTCCACCTACACGGGAAGTTGGAGAATTAGTGATGAGTGAGTGAGTGAGTCAGTCAGTCAGTCAGTCAGTCAGTCAGTCAGTCAGTCAGTCAGTCAGTCAGTCAGTCAGTGAGGGCTTTGCCTTTTATTACTATAGATACACACACACACACACACATAAACATATATATACATATACATATATACATATATATACATATCTACATATACACATATCTACATATATATATATATATATACATATACACATCCACATATATATATACATATATATATATATATATATATATATATATATATATATATACACATATCAACATACATATACACACATACATACACACACATATACATATATACACATACATATATATACACACACAGACACATATATATACATATATATTTACATATCTACATATATACACATATCTACATATATATACACATATCTACATATATATATACACATATCTACATATATATATACATACATATATATATATATATATATAATATATATATATATATATATATATAATATATATATGTATATATATATATATATATATATATATATATATATATATATATATATATATATATATATAGTAATCCCTCGCTATATCGCGCTTCGCCTTTCACGGCTTCACTCCATCGCGGATTTTATATGTAAAATGCCGTGAATGTAATTACCCCGATCTACATGCTGTCAAATAAACGAACCACACGCCGTGGCGCAATGTTAGGGGCTTCGCCTCTAGCGCTGACGTCCGAGGTTCGATTACCATAAGCGAGTGCAGTGAGTGTGTACGCCTGATGAGCCAAGAATTAGGACGAAACACGTGTCGCGTACTCTTTGCATTATTTGACAGTAAACTATTTTCAACCATTCTATGATCTGCTTCTCACAACTGAAGGCACCGTGGCTGATGTTAGCTGACTTGCTGGCCAACCATAAGCGTTACCTGGTAGGTAACCACCCATACAATCAGATTGTGATTCAGACTACGAATGCCGTGAATGTAATTACCCCGATCTACATACTAGAGAAAACCTCAATGAAGAAGAAACAGTGTGTAAGCATACATATTAACACATGTGCAATTAAACGTGTGCATTTACGGGGTGATTTCTCAGGCTTACAAGCTCGCCTTTTATTAAAAAGGTAAATGCAAACTGTTTTCATTCTGAAGGGCACAAACCACGTTGGATTTCAGTCGTTAAACGCGCAGAAATGTCGGTACACCAGATAATAAGCACAACATATTATCAGTTGTATTGTATGCTTACAATACATATAGAAATGTGTTAATCGTTAACTGATAGTATGGGATGATGTTTTTCGACTCGCGCCTTGATTTAAATGATTCCATGTCTTGGTGGGTTTGCGTAGCTTATTGTCAATATCTTTACACCTGTTTTTAAGACTTATTGACTGAAACGGGTTTTCACGAAAAAACTTAGGGCTTTGCTACAGGATACACCCTCCACAAGTTAAGGGAGTAAAAATAAAGGTATATATTTCTGTTTTATTTAAACCTTTTAAGTTCGTATGCATAGCCCCATTTGGCTGTTTTAGTTTTTTTTTTTCTTTCTTCAGTAATATTTAATCTCCTTAAAGAAAAACAACATATGCATTTTACTTTTTTTGTATCTCTTTAGTAATATTTTAGTGTAAAAGGATAACCCGTATTTAAACCTTTTATGTTACTTTATAAATTTATTTTACACAATGTTGAAAAATTAATAAGAAAGCTACATATTTTGGCAGCTGCTGCTTTAATTTTCAATGAAATGAAAAAAGGTCTCCAAGAGAAAACCTCAATGAAGAAGAAACAGTTTGCACTATCTAAAAAGGAGAAACCCTCATTTATAAAAGTTTGCTGCAGATGACTTAACTGAAAATAAATGAATAGTTCCTATGTGTATAATATACTGTATATTTATCTATTTGACTTATGCCTTTATTCCAGCAACTTGCAACATCTGAGGTACAATTTGTTACAGTACTTTTGTTTTTTGCAGCACAGGCAGGTGAAGTGACTTCCTCAGGGTCACACAGTGGTGTCAGTACCAGGATTTGAACTGACAAGCTCCGGGTTTGCTGAAATATTACTGAAGAAAGAAAAAAAACGAAAACGGGCAAATGGGGCTATGCATACAAATGTCCATCCATCCATTATCCAACCCGCTATATCCTAAATACAGGAGCCAATCCCTGCCAACACAGGGCACAAGGCAGGAAACAAACCCCGGGCAAGGTGCCAGCCCACCGCAGGGCGCACACACCCACACACCCCCACACACCAGGGACAATTTAGAATCGCCAATGCACCTAACCTGCATGTCTTTGGACTGTGGGAGGAAACCGGAGTACCCGGAAGGAAACCCAGACAGACATGGGGAGAACATTCAAACTCCACGCAGGGAAGCAAACCCGGGTCTCCTAACTGGCACCTTTCACTGCGCCACCATACCGCCTGCATACAAACTTAAAAGGTTTAAATTAAATAGAAATATATACCTTTATTTTTACTTCCTTAACTTGTGGAGGGTGTATCCTGTAGCAAAGCCCTAACTTTTTTCATGAAAGCCCCTTTCAGTCAATAAGCCTTAAAAACAGGTGTAAGCTAAACTTGCAGCACCGCTATTCAATTACACTTGCCTAACGCCTCTCCTAAGGGGAGATACTGTTGGATCTGGGAATCAGTCAAAGCACCAATCACAGGCCCGATTAGAAAGCGGGAAGTTGTTATTTGTCGTCTCCCTCCCAAGTAGCAATCACAGCCCGTGTTACAACGCATTATGTATGTATGTGTATATGTAGATATGTGTATATGTAGATATGTATATATGTATAAGTATATATATGTTTACATATCCTCTTTAACACACTACTTCTCCGCTGCGAAGCGCGGGTATTTTGCAAGTATATATATATATATATATGTATGTATGTATGTATGTATGTATGTATGTATGTATGTATGTATGTATGTATGTATGTATGTATGTATGTATGTGGATATATGAATGTATGTATGTATATGTATATGTGGACATATATATATATGTATGTATGTATGTATATGTATATGTGGATATATATATGTATATATGTATATGTGGATATATATATATATATATATGTATGTATGTATATGTATATGTGGATATATATATATGTATGTATGTATATGTATATGTGGATATATATATATATGTATGTATGTATATGTATATGTGGATATATATATATATGTATGTATGTATATGTATATGTGGATATATATATATATGTATGTATGTATATGTATATGTGGATATATATATATATATATATGTATGTATATGTATATGTGGATATATATATATATATGTATGTATGTATATGTGGATATATATATATATATATGTATGTATGTATATGTATATGTGGATATATATATATATATATATATATATATATATATATGTATGTATGTATATGTATATGTGGATATATATATATGTATGTATATGTGTATATATATGTACAGTGGTGTGAAAAACTATTTGCCCCCTTCCTGATTTCTTATTCTTTTGCATGTGTGTCACACAAAATGTTTCTGATCATCAAACACATTTAACCATTAGTCAAATATAACACAAGTAAACACAAAATGCAGTTTTTAAATGATGGTGTTTATTATTTAGGGAGAAAAAAAATCCAAACCTACATGGCCCTGTG
>NC_041395.2:110862485-110879985 GCF_900747795.2 Erpetoichthys calabaricus | reverse complement strand
GGGGACTCATCAACAAAGAAACATGGATAGTAAGATTTAGTAAAATATCTAATAATAATACATTACTCGACACCCAATGACACTTTACAAAGACATTTAAAAGACAACTGGTTAAAATAAATGTATCAGTCCATTGTAATGCTATAAGTGATAGCTTGCTCTTAAACATTTACACAGGTGGTTGTTCCTTGGGATAAAAAAGAAAAAAAAATCCACGGGAAAGGCTTTGTTGTTGAACTCAAATTTCATCTCCGCCATATGAGTCATGAAAACTATTGGAATAAAATACTTTACGTTCTATATAAATAAATAAATAAATTTCCTGTCACAACCACCCTTTCACCCCTTTACATTGGAGAGGGATCTCATTTTCACAGCAGGTGCAATTATCCTATAAAACACATAGGAGTTATGTGCACAGTTTTCCACGGGAGATTAAAACCGATCATATGTATTTTAAAAACTTGTAGGAAGCAGTCTGTGGCATTCCTTATCTGCCGTGGTCACTTACAAAAATGAACACCTGGCAGTTAAAATTGTGCACAGTTTCTTTAATAAGCCTATCAGACAGTCTTTTGTAGCACTTTCATATTGAGTGTGTGTCTTAATCCCTTCTAGCAGAGGAGACACTCATTTTCACAGCTTGGTCTATGCTGTAGAAATGTGTGCCCCCTGTCTTCTGCTTGCAAAATTAATACTGGAATTAAAGAAATGTCCAGTATTTATTTAAAAAGATTGAAGGAAGTCTTCTATTTCACATTTTTGTCTACTATGTCCTTACTCATTCACTGGTGGGAGCCCTCATTTCTTCAGTGGAGCATTTGCCATAGAAATGTGTGCCACCTGAATACTGCTTAAAACATAAACACTAAATGGTTAAAATTACTGAGGTTGTATTTGAGCAATTTTATATCACTTTCATGTTTACTGTGGTTGTCTCTACCTTCCCCTCGAGGGGGACACTAATTTATACGGCTGGAGCAGAGCTGTACTAATGTGAGCCCCTGTCTGCTGCTTTTAAAATGAACACTGGAATTGCAAAATTGTTCAAAATCCCATTTAATTTTAAATCCCATCTTGCTATTGTGGCCCTCTGTTCTGTGAGCTGGCAGAGATAACTCATTTTCATGGCCAGAGCCATCTATATGTATAATTGGCTAAGCCGCCGCCAGAGCGGCACAACACCCATAAAAGCACGCAGGAAGGAGCCACGCCCACCAACTCTAAGACCATTGGATACGACGAAAACTCGCAGAGCCACGCCCACCAACTCGGACGCGACGCCTCGGAAAACACGCCGTTATTTCTGTTTGTCTGTGCTACAGTCCGCATGCAGCTCTGAGCCACATTGACTTTTCGGTTACGACGCATGACCGCATGCAACATCGCAAACTGTTTTACATGCTACATACAGCAATTCGCATCCGCGACAAACATCCGTCTTCTTAGATGGTCCTGCAGGAACACGGAAAACGTTTCCCCGCCCACCAAAGTAGGACCATGTAAAAAGAGGCATGTTTGTCGCGGATGTGAATTGCTGAATGCAGCGTCTAAAACAGTTTGCAAGGGGTATCCCATGTGACCCATAAAACAGTCCTTTAAAACTGAGGTTAAAACACAATGAAGGAAGCAGTCTTTAAAAACCAATAAGCCCTGTGTCTCTGTTTCATTAGTGTCTCACCTGCTTCACCGATGCAGGCCCTGCAACAGTCGAGACGCTCTCTCAGCAGCTGACCTTCTCTGTGCCTGACTCCACTATAGGCTGCAACAAAATTATGAAAGTACGGGCGCATTTGTTTCACACAAGCTGTGTGTGTGGTTGGGTTGGTGTTAGCTAGTTAATTAGTTACTCGAAGGATTTCAAGATTTAATATGCACAAGTGGTAACACTGCAAAAGCAGCCCAAACCAGAAAAGACGGCTGGCAAAAAGTGGCCGACAAATTAAATGCGTGTGCATTGTACTTACTGAAAGCAGCGTTAAGGATTTTGCAAATGTTCATTTTTTTCCCTCTGCTTAAAAACATTTAAAAAGCGGCGTAGAATTGCTGAATGCAGCGTCTAAAACAGTTTGCGAGGGGTATCCCTTGGGATCCTTAAAACAATCCTTTAAAACTGAAGTTAAAACACAATGAAGGAAGCAGTCTTTAAAAACCAATAAGCCCTGTGCCTCTGTTTCATTAGTGTCTCACCTGCTTCACCGATGCAGGCCCTGCAACAGTCGAGACGCTCTCTCAGCTGCTGACCTTCTCTGTGCCTGACTCCACTATAGGCTGCAACAAAATTATGACAGTACGGGCACATTTGTTTCACACAAGCTGTGTGTGTGGTTGGGTTGGTGTTAGTTAATTAGTTACTCGAAGGATTTGAAGATTTAATATGCACAAGCGGTAACACTGCAAAAGCAGCCCAAACCAGAAAAGACGGCTGGCAAAAAGTGGCCGACAAATTAAACGCGTGTGCATTGTACTTACTGAAAGCAGCGTTACGGATTTTGCAAATGTTCATTTTTTTCCCTCTGCTTAAAAAAATATTTAAAAAGCGTCGTGATTATGCGGCGTATACTACGCCGTGGGTTGGTATGCAGCGTGTAAAACAGTTTGTTTGTCGTGGATAATGTGTCTTTTACTATTACACGAAGACAATTTCCTGATAATACTTCGTTACATTGATATAGCGGTGTTCTCAGTATTCAAAGCGCTATCCACACAGGGAGGAACTGGGAAGCGAAACCACAATCTTCCAGTCTCCTTACTGCAAAGCAGCAGCACTACTACAGCGCCACAAGGCAGTTAAAGAATATACCGGGCTCGATTTTGTTTTCACTTCTGTTTACAGAGATCGGGTCATAGATAGCATTGTTGCAATGTTACTTTTTTTGGTGGCTTATTACATTACGGATGTTTCACATGTTCATTTTTTCACCTGTGCTTAAAAGACATTAAAAAAGTGTTTCTCAACTGTGACTCCGGAACATCTCAGTACGCAAGCTATATTAAGCGTCAACAACGAAGACTCGCTACACTTTAATCTACAAGTGCGGACACTTAGCCCTACCGATGAAGTAACTTTCACCAGCGTGGCCTTCTTCGTCACAGACGATCCCGCTTTCAGTCACGGACAATTATATGTTGCTCTCTCCAGAGGTCTATCTTTTCATTCACTCACAGTGGTATCCACAAACCCACCCCATTTGGACAACTGTGTCGTTCAGGAAGTGTTCACCCATCAATACATAATTATGCGGCGTATGCTATGCCGCGGGTTGGCTAGTAATCTTTATAATTCTTTTTTTGTTCTGAAAAATTAGGGTACAATATTGAACACTTTTAATAAAAAAAAAATAAATCAAGTGCTTACACTGTCTTTATTTAAGTATGTCTATGAAAATTGCTTTGAGTAGCCAGAAAAATGCTATATAAATGTAAGATATAATAATAATAATGTCAGTTTTTTTAAAATCCAAATAAAGCTGATAGGATTTCTTCCAAGATATGTGCAACTCTACGGTACCAACAAAGTAAACTGATTAGAAAATTTTGTGATCAGTTTGTTTAAAGTATATTAAGCAAAATATAACTTTTCATCATCCTCTCATTTCTAATTTGGCATTTCAGGATACAGTATATACTGCAAAACAGCTTCAATATGTGCACAAAGTAAGTAATAAAACACACAAATTCTGACATTAGCATGACTGTTGAAGGAAAAACCAGTGTTAGAATCTATTCTATGGAGTTTTCATAAATTAATCATTATATGCCTTTTGAGGTTTATTGATATATTTTGTAATCAGATTTTTTAAAAATGTTTTTGATTTTTACTGCCACTTCACAGATCAGCAATCCCCAACTTGGTCACTGTCGAAGTCCTTTTTACTTTTTTCCTGTGTCCATTAATACATTTTCCGGGTTTCACTACCCATCTAAGAGACTTGGCATCAGGTTGGGTGGCACTTTTAAACTGTAGTGCTATGAACAAGTGTCAGTGTGGCAAGCACTAGACTGGCGTTTCTTTCAGTCTCATTTTTTGTCTTCTGGCCCAAGCCTGTAAATCTCTTTTGCAAACAGATGGCTTGGATAGAGGACAAATACTAATAATTTTCACGACTATTTAAAACAATACTAAAAGATATTTGTGTATGTGTGTTGTAGTGCCCCATGTTGTAAGTGTTAGATCCATTGAAGAAGTCAACTTAAATAAAGAAAATGTACATTTTGGAGGTTTGTTTGAAGTGTTTTATATTGCACCATATTATTAATTGCTATATGAATATAATTTTTTCAAGGGGATGACCTTTACGATTGTTAAAATAGACAAGCAGGGCAACAGGAGGAATATGAAAGTTATTTGTTGAGTTTAGGAGACAAAAGATACTTATAAGGAAGTTCATGCCAGTGCAATTGGTGTACATTCTAGAATTTATAAAACTGCTGATATTATTTCATAAAGATGTTACTGGCCTGGTTTTATGTTAACATTAAAATGTCTACGTTTTCTGATAATTATAATCATTATTTTAATTAAAAGACTATACTTGTCAGAACAGATTCAACAATGTTTTAATATCTCAGTTGCTGTTTGTCGGACTCTTTAATCGACTTGTCCTACAAATGTGTATCAGTGGATATTTGGTACATCATTTGACAAATAATATTAATGTTTCAAAGTCTCATATATTTCAGATAGATAGATAAATAGATAGAACTTTATTTGTCCTCTAAGGGAAAATGTGCTAAATAAAATAAATTAATATTAATATATAATGAAAAAAAACAGCCAATCCAATAAAAAGTTTATCTGTCTAATGTTCATTTTGCAAGCAGCAGTTGGAGCTCATAACTCTGAGGCAAAAGCTCAGCTTTAGAAGTGAGTGTCCCTTTGAGTGGAGAAGACAATGGGACACAGTAGACTTGAAAATGATGTAGAAGACTTTCATCAGTCTTTTACCATGGATTTCAGATATTACTTATCCAGGGTTCATTTTGAAAACAGCAGACAGGGTGCACACAAGCCCATGGAAATGAGTGTTCTCTGTAGGGGATAGGATGCAGTCGCATAGTGGAGAAGATTATATAGAACACTATACCTACGATATTTTAAAATCAATTTTACCTAATTTTACCTCTCTGGTGTTCATTTTGTAATCAGCAGTCAGAAGGCACACATTTTATGGCACTGCAGCAGCCATGGAAATGAGCGTCCCCACCAGTGGGTGAGACATGCGTTTTCATTCCAATAGTTCTAATGACTCATATGGCAGAGGTGAAATTTGAGTTCAACAACAAAGCCTTTCCCGTGGATTTTTTTCCCTTTTTACTATAAAAACAATTAAATATCAGTTATTTGTGAAAAAGGAATATTCTGGTCATTCTGATCTCTGATCAACATTTAAAAGAAACAGAGCAACTCCAGTGTTTTCCTCCATAACATCCTTTCAGCAAATGGGACTAAGTTCCTTGCTGAAGTAGATCACCCTTTAATTACATGCTTCCAATACGGAATGACAGAAATCACTGGCCGGCTTTCGGTCAGTGATAAGCCAGGGTCTCATGAGGTGAAAAAATGGGGCATACTGCGGTTGCGATCAATGCTTTCCGGTAACTCTGCTTTTGAGAAGACTCTGTCATGGGAGGGACAGGAGGGAGCAAGTGATGTGGGTACAATGAGCTGGAGCGGGGCAAGGAGGCAGGTATCTGTGCAAGATTTTTAAATAATGAAAGGAAAAAAAGTGCTTTGAAATCGAGGACCCCCAACCAAGATGGCTTACGAAACAAAACGCGACAGACAGGCATATGCTACTTGTATAAAATATGCATATTAATGACAACAATGCTGAAGCAATGATGAAGCGAACGGGAGATGCTAAACTTGGGTGGCCACGTTGTGCCTGCCCTTAAATCCCAACCAATCTATTCAAACCGATGTATATATGTGAACCGACCTATATACCCAAACGGGTGTATCTCAACTAATATATATATATCTGAGCCGATGTATATATCTAAACCGATCTATTTAAACCAATATATATATCCTAACCACATATATAAACCTTTGACACATTTCTAGGAAGTCACTGTGCACTGGGAAAATTCCAAAATACAAGAAAATTGCAAATATTATCCTGTTATATAAAAAAGTGTGATTGGGCAGTAAGCTTAACATGCATCACAGGTAAATTAATGGTAGGAATTATTAAGGATAAGATTGAGCAGCACATGGCAAGAATATGAGTTTTACTGAACAGTCAGCATGGGTTCAGAAGTGGGAGGTCATGTTTTACCAAAATGCTGGAATTCTATGAAGAAGCAACATAAGGATATGATCAGAGTGGAGCATATGATATTATTTATCTTGACTTTCAGAAAGCATTTCATAAGGTGCCACATGAGAGGTTGGGCATCAAAGTAAAACAAATGGGAGTTCAAGGTGTTGAGAGCAAAATTGGCTGAGACACAGGAAGCAGAGGTTTATGGTGCTAGAAACCCTATCAGAATTGGGTGATGTTAAGAATGGTGTTACGCAAGGGTCAGTGCTAGAGCCACTGCTATTTTAATATATATAAATGATTTGGGTAAGAATATAAATAACAAGCTTGTTAAATTTGAAGATGATACCAATTTCGGTGGATTGGCAGATAATCTAGAATAAATTGAATCATTACAGAGGGACTTGGACAGCATACAGACTTGGGCATATTTGTGACAAATGAAATTTAATGTAAGTAAATGTAAAGTATTAGACATAGGAATTAAAAATGTTAGGTTTGAACACACAATGGGAGGTCTGAAAATCTAAAGTACAACTTATTAGGAGGATTTAGGAGTCGTAGTGGACTTGACACTATCAACTGCCAGACAGTGTTCAGAATTCATTACGAAAGCTAACAGAATGTTAGGTTATATAACACAATGTGCAGAGTAAAACTCCAAGGGGGTTATGCAGAAGCTTTATAATGCACTGGTTAGTCTCACCTGGAGTACTTTGTACTGCTTTGGTTTCCAGGCCACAAAAAGGACATAGTAGCACTAGATAAAGTCCAGAGATGAGCAAATAGGCTGTTTCCAGCTATGAATTATGAGGAAAGATTAAAAGAGCTGAGCCTTTTCAGTTTTAACACTAGAATCCCTGAAGCCTATGAAAAAATTGTAATCCTGGGCCACCTTAAATTCCTTCACATCTCTTCATTTTAGCTTCTATCTGTGTCAATCAGCACAAGCAGCAAGCAGCCTCCTATCCCATGACCCACCCCCACCTCACCCCCCTCACCGCCTCTCAGACAAAAAGTTCTCCCAGCTCAAGTCTGTTTATCTGAGTGTGAGGTGCCTGGAGTTGTATAGGGTAAATAATATATCATTATTTGGAACACATGGCTTTCTTGTGTTCTGTGTCTCCAACGATCTGGGTAAATGTAGGATGCCAGGAAATGCTAGGCAAGAAATGTTGAACACATACCTAAAACAGAAACTTTTTTTCATGTTATAGTACTAATGACAAAATTTTGACTTGAAGACTGAAGTTCAAATATCAAATAAAAACTTTCACAAAAGGTACAAGTATAACAAAACAAGTGCGCTTTTATTCAAGAGTATAACCAAAGAAATTGGGTTAGGGTACGAGGCTGATACGGCCGCCTAGGTGGTGCCGTGGTAAGAACTGCTGACTCATAATCAAGAGGTTGGCAGTTCAATTCTGGGCGCTTTCTAGATTTACCGTTTTTGATTAGTGACCTGCTCTTATTGTTGCTATTATAGAATAAAAACATACATTTGATTTGGATAGGAGGCTGCTTGCTGCTTGTACTGATCAACATATTTGCAAAACAAAAAACGCTAAAGGAGAGGTGCAAAGGAATTTAAGGTGGCCCGGGATTACAACTTTTTTCATAGGCTTCAGGGATTCTACTGTTAAACAAATTAAGATTAAGAGGAGACATGATTGAAGATTTCAAAACAATGAAGGGAATTAGTACAGTGGATTGTGACTATTACTTTAAAATTAGTTTATCAAAATCACAGCGCACAATTGGAAACTTGTTAAGGGCAAATTTCACACAAACATTAGGAAGTTTTTCTTTATGGAGAGGTCTTACAGACATGAAATAAGTTACAAAGTAGGGTGGTAGACAGTAGGACTTTAGGTACTTTTAAAACTAGACTTGATGTTATTTTGGAAGAATTAGATGTTTAGGACTGGCAAGTTTTGTTGGGCTTAATGGCCTGTTCTCATCTAGATTGTTCTAATGTTCTAAAAAAAAAAAAAAAAAAAAATCAGAAATGTCCATGGCCATCCGAGGTAGCATTTGTTCAGATTAACTTAGATAATCATATTTCTACTGTATTGTGTAATTAAGGCAGGTCTAAAATGTCAAGTTATCCTGTAATGGAGCATTCCTCATTCCATAATTGAGTTAAAGAACTCAGTGTTTCTGTAGACCCTAGTAATTTGAGTTCCAAAAAAGAGGCGCATGGTCTGAAAGAATGACTACATCATTTTTACAAGACTTAAGAAGGAGCAAAGGATTGTTAATAGTAAAAAAAAAAAGTTTTGTGAAAACTATAATGAATCATAGAAAATAAGGAATATTTCCTCAAGTAAGGATAGATACATCTCAATGGTTCTGAGAGGTTTTGATCTTTCATTAAATGTATGATTTTTGCAATAGTGTTATGTGTTGGAAGCCGTTGCTGACCAATCTAAAACAGGGTCTAGTATATAATTAACATAATCTGCTGTTATGAATATACCAGAAGTCAAATTAGGAATTATCACAAGAACTTTAGTCGTAAATTGTTTATTATGTAAGTTTTGTGTGTATATATTACCCACACATTTAGTTTTATTTAATTTCACTCTAGCTATAATATGGAGCCCCTCGGGATCCACTGTTGTCCCTGTAGCTACAGAACTGATTGTCCTGTGCATCCAGACTTCTGCTCTCATGCCAGCTTGTTATGGGTGGAGTGGAATATTGGTCCAACAAAATTTTTCAACTGAAACTGCAGCCTGGTATTTAAATTTGTCTCTTGAATAAATATTGTAACTGGTCTCATCAAACTGATATGTTAGAGCAATTTTATTATTTTGAGCTCATGCTCATCCTTAGACCTGTAACATTCCCAAGTTACTAACTGTAATGGGCAGTTAATATTATGTAGTTTTGGTTTTCTAGACTTCACATTCCTCTGTGAGAGCAGAACAAAATTTTCTCTCTAGACATTATTAACTTTTGGTAAAATTTTATATCTGTGAATGTCTAACTCCATCATCTATTGTAGTATTCTGCCAACTGCACTATTTTACTTGTATTTGGGGCATTAAAAGGTATGTGTACAACTTGCTGTCTTTCTGCCTCCTATGCCTTGATCGTTCCTATCTCGCTTTGACAAACAAGGCTAAGATCAAACTCCTCAAAATCCCAAGTACTCCGACATGCTAAATAGCAGAGCATGCCCAAAATACACAGTGCCTCATCTCCCCAACAACAGTTATCAGTAAATTGCCATAAGTAATAGTGTATATTCATTGTTCTAAAATGTCTAGTGAAACTGTCAATAGATACAGATGAAGTTATTAGACAAGTAATAATACTGCCATATACAGTATATATGCTACTAATAATGAATGACATAATATTCTAGAAATAACAACCCCATTCATGTTATTAATGCTAAATCACCACAAATTAACAGAGAAAAAAGAAAACAAAAAGAACACAAAGTAAAAAGTAAAACAAATAAAGAGATTAAAAAGAAAAAAAGAACTAAAACTCTTCAAGCTCTATCATATTGTATTTTTATAACTCATCAGACCTTTGTGTATTATAAAGTTTGTGAATACTAAGGGATACCATATGAAACATGCCAGACCCCATGGTGTGTTGCCATCTATCTAAGAAGGTGACCTATAAATCAGAAGTTTGCTGGTTCTGTCGCCATCTTTGATTTGCTGTGGGATCTTGACTAATTAGCCTGTTTGTGGTTTAATTCATTACTTAACTCTTGGCTTGGGTGATGTTTCTGTGTTAGCATGTTGTGTATTGGTGTAATAGAGTTTATACTCCATTAGGAACTTTAGCAATACTAAAAGTAAAAGTATACTCTGAGTTGTATGTGATAATAGGTAAAAAATAAGTAAAAAGTGTTTTTTGTACAAACCACATTTGAATAATTTTTTAACAATGTGATTATTTTTATACATAGTTTTCCAGCTTGATTCTGTCACATACCCATGCATAATTCACCAGGTTACTGTGCTTTTCATATACTGTACTATGTTCAAATTTCTACCATGGGACATATAAAGTACTATCTATCTATTCAGCTGTGGACAACTTGTCGAATAAATACAATGGATTTACTGTTTGTTTGTTTTTTTCCTTCTAGCCATCCTACTGGTGGAGCTGATTTATGCCATTGTGGGAATTGTCTGGTTGGTCAAATACTACTGGCCTTGTAATGACAGCACTGCTAAGAACATTACCCTGGGTGAGTCAAGGACAAAGTTAAGGACAATAGGCAGCTTAAATGAACTGGCAAATCATTGTTGAAAGAAGAATATACATTAGAATCCATTTAAAAATGTGT
The DNA here is from genome assembly GCF_900747795.2 of Erpetoichthys calabaricus. NCBI lineage: Eukaryota > Metazoa > Chordata > Cladistia > Polypteriformes > Polypteridae > Erpetoichthys > Erpetoichthys calabaricus. The sequence continues at coordinate 110,869,398 of NC_041395.2, read as the reverse complement.
GCCTGACCTTGATGCCTTGTGCGCAGTATTGTGAGCATTTTTTAAATTGTTACATAGAGTACACACTACCAAGGTTTATCTAGGAATGCAAATGATATAAACAAATAAAGTAATTTGAAAAAAAAAATTCACTGTCATATGAGACAGGCATGCACTGGACTGAAAATATTCTTCAAAGTGCTAGTTAGAGAGTAAAACAGAGCATTTTCTTTAACCAAAAATAAACCTTTTTTATAATGTACTGTACACCTGTCCAACTCAGGATAGCCATTGAGTGGTAGATTGCATTATTAAAACAAAATAGAAAAAAGTGATGTAAGCATTTGCAGTATTTAGAAACCTCACATTTTTCACTTACTGTAGATGTGCAAGATATAAAAAGCAGCAGCTTCCTCAGAGAATGAGGACAGCAGTGACAGCAAAATTAATTCTGTTCAGCCTGTTCAGGAAGCAAAGACACTTCATATGCCTGCCCCCTCTTTTTGGATTTTCAGTATATATTCCCTTCAGCTTCCAATTAGCAAGAGGTGAGAAATGTGAGGAAAGTAGATATGTTTCTAAATTGGTTTTATTGAAAGACAACTGAACTTTTTTGTACTGAATATTTTGAGGTTGTTCTGTCTGATCCTGTTATGATTAACATTTCATTTGGCTAATTCCCTTTGCTACTTTGCAAAGTACAAATCAGCCTTGGATATTGCCAGTCTATCACGAGACACACTAATGTTAAGGACTGGGCTATTGTAAATTCATTAGTGTCGTACTCATCTAATTAAAAATAGTAAAATAATAAAATGTACTTCATCTGGTGACTTTTGCGTCTCCTTTTTGCTCATTGGAAACTAGACAGTGTCTTTTTAAAAGGTACTGCATATGTGTGCCTCTTTTTGACACAGAGTGTTGAAAGTGTCCTATTACTTATTCATCTGATGAAATACTGCCTGCATTTTAGTCATCTTTGAAATGTGATGCCTTTGCACTCACAGCTGGACAGCAAGTGTATTTTGAATGAAGTTGGCTATTGGTTCACTACCTGATAACATGGAATGCACCAAGTAGAAATTACAATAAGCACTGTGGAATTGCTAGTCAGGGCAGACTATGTTTCTGTCAATGTTTTGTGGGTTACAATGGGACCCCAGCCTGCCTTACACTTGACATTGCTAGGATAGACTCCAGCCTTCCGTTATCCTGAAGTGGATCTAGAAAGTTTAGAAATGTTGCATGTGTATTTTAGTTTATTCTTGTCAAGTTCACTTACCTTATGAACCCAGGAAAACAATACAAAAAATGAATAAACATCCATCCATTATCCAACCAGCTATATGAACATTCAGCATAAACAAAGAAATATAATACAATATATACAACAATACACATAGAGGTACACATACATTATATAATGGGTGGTTTTAAGTCCAAATTCAAACTGTCATTGCTCAGGATTGCCTAGGCAGTCAGGGTTTGCTTTTTAGGCAATCAAGGATAGGATAAATCCCAAACTATTTTTTACACAGAATTGTGCTTGCTTCATATTTGTAATTTTTGAAAGTGTATCCTTTTCAATTATTGCAATAGAAAACCTTTATTTTTACTGTGATTGTTAATTGTGAATTTAACAAATTTCCTAAAAATTTAAAATGACCTAAAGATGTAATATTGGAACCTTTGGATTAGAATCCTATAAATCTATAATTGGATAATGTTTTCCCTTAAATGCAATGCAAATATAGAGTAAACTGGTATAAAACTATCAGCACAAACTAGGTTAGTGATTAATGTGAGTATTACTAAAAACCCACTTTTCCAAACTCCTATTAAACAATGATGACCTGTTTTGACGTATATGCTGCATGCAGTTGTAATTTAAATTAGATTACATGTAACTATAGCGTGCTGTAGATTGGAAATTTATTACAAAAAACTTGCAACAGAAAGGGTAAAATCTATGTTTAATATGTTTTCATATAAAATTTGAAAGGAAATGGGTGTAAATCTATGGGTACAAAACAACATAGTGATTAATAACCAAAGCCCACTTTTACAAATTCCCAATTCACAATAATGACATATTTGACATATACAGGTACTATATTCTGCAAGCAAGCACAATCAAAGTCAGAGACATACAGTAATCCCTCCTCCATCGCGGGGGTTGCGTTCCAGAGCCACCCGCGAAATAAGAAAATCCACGAAGTAGAAACCATATGTTTATATGGTTATTTTTATATTGTCATGCTTGGGTCACAGATTTGCGCAGAAACACAGGAGGTTGTAGAGAGACAGGAACGTTATTCAGACACTGCAAACAAACATTTGTCTCTTTTTCAAAAGTTTAAACTGTGCTCCATGACAAGACAGAGATGACAGTTCTGTCTCACAATTAAAAGAATGCAAACATATCTTCCTCTTCAAAGGAGCAAACAAATCAATAGGGCTGTTTGGCTTTTTAAGTATGCAAAGCACCGCGGCACAAAGCTGTTGAAGGTGGCAGCTCACACCCCTTCCGTCAGGAGCAGACAGAGAGAGAGAGAGACAGATAAAAAAATCAATACGTGCCCTTCGTGCTTTTAAGTATGCGAAGCACCGGGCAGCATGTCGCTTCACGAAGCAGCTGCACAGAAGGTAGCCAACGTGAAGATAATCTTTCAGCATTTTTAGACGAGCGTCCGTATCATCTAGGTGTGCGAACAGCCCCCCCTGCTCAATCCCCCTACGTCAGGATCAGAAAAAGTCAGCGCAAGAGAGAGAGAGAGAGAGAGAGAAAAGTAAGCTGGGTAGCTTCTCAGCCATCTGCCAATAGCGTCCCTTGTATGAAATCAACTGGGCAAACCAACTGAGGAAGCATGTACCAGAAATTAAAAGACCCATTGTCCGCAGAAACCCGCGAAGCAGCGAAAAATCTGCGATATATATTTAAATATGCTTACATATAAAATCCGCGATGGAGTGAAGCCGCGAAAGGCGAAGTGCGATATAGCGAGGGATCACTGTATATTAGAATTCAGATAATATTAATTGTATACATTTTTCAATTTTTAAAAAGTAAGTGTATTACATATGCACACTCATTTATAATCGTATTTCACATAAACCCAGGTAAACATGGCTCTGTCCTAAGCACAGTATCTATATGTATAAAATCCCTATGTGCGTCCAGGTGTCTGTGTGTGGGTGTCTTCTGATGAAGTGCGCATGCGTGGGGCACGGTGTGATGCGCGATATTACTGTCAGAGAAAGTTAGAGGCATTTTACGGAAATACAAACCAGTATTACTGCGAGAGGAAATTAAAGGTACACAATACAGTGACGCATATTACAGCCACATATAAGCCAGTATTACTGTCAGAGGAGATTAAAGGCATATTACCAACGCGCACACCTGTATTACCGCCAGAGAAAATTAAAGGTATATTACGGACGTACAAGCCAGCGGACATATAAGACGGTATCCTTCAATAAGGGAGCGCACAGGCATCCTTCAATAAGGGCGCACACAAAAAGGCGAGCCTCAAAAGGGCGACCTCAATTGGGCGCAGCGAATAAAGGCGCGTGTAAATAAAGATCTGCACCTTTGTTGCTCTTCACGTATTCCAGAGCCATTTGAACTAAATTATCTACGAACGCCTTTATTCGTCGCACTCAACTGAGGTCGCCCTTTTGAAGCTCGCCTTCTTGTGCACGCCCTTATTGAATAGAGCCGTACAAGACAGTATTACTGTCACAGAAAATTAAAGACACACAATACACGGCGGCAGCCCACAAAGAACGGTCAGCTCAGCAAGTAAACATCAACAAAAGAAAGGCTGAAAAAAAGAAAAATATGACCAACAAAAAGAATGAGGTCAAAGTCCCTTGCCATTTAATATAGACTGTTCCTACTAATGTTTATGCACTACTGTTCTAGTGCCCGTTATTGTAACGGGCTAAATGACTAGTTTGTTGAATATGTCTGGTTTCTGTAGCAGGTAATCGTGGCCACAACTACTTGTGCTGTTTTTTTTAATGGATCTCCACCACAGCTTATTGATATAAAACTATGGTACCCTGATGGTAAAGTCAATGTTTTTGTTGCATTTTCACAAGTGGTTTCAAATGTTACAACATACAGTAGGTGACATTTTTGTTGTGAACACTTCATTGAGCCAAACCTGGTTTGTTAATTCCTGTTCACATATTGCTTCCAACAATATCTAGATGAGATTTTAAAAATGTTTTGATTCTACTTTCAACCACCCTGATTTGTAATTGATTCTTAACATCTATCTTTCACTTTGGGGGGAGGAATGTTTCTTCATGTGAAGTTTTGATCGAATTTGTTAATTGTAGACAACTTTAATTCTCAATTTCAAATTAAATGGCCAGCCACATGACTGGTAATGTTTGCTGGTCTTTCCCACTGACAACATCCTTTGATCCATATATATCTATTACATAATGCATTCTAGCTTTTTTATGTCACCTTTTTAAATGTATAGTCACTTTATGTTGTTCAATTTAGTTAGCATTCACCTGCTAAGTATCATGCTTGCCTGCACAATAAAGAACTTAGTTGTTATGTAACCCTGTATAGACGTATATATATTCTTCTGTTAAGGCTCATTTTAGCAATTCATTCACCCTATTAGTGAACCACTGGATATGTGGCTAAATAAAGGTCATAAATTATTTATTAGGCCTGTGCTAATAAATATTTTCAGCCTGTCTAGAGTCACTGACAATCTGAATTTTGACTGGGAGTGAAAAATATTGAATTTTACATTAATTAGTTAGACATTTCCAACACATTATAAATGTAAAAGGTTTTTTTGATACTTTGGAGTAATTCATCCACTTCAGTAGATGTGACAAAATTAAGAATAAAGATGTAAACGTTTATATCATCTGCACATGTTTTAAACTCACAGTAAATGCAAAGAAATTGCTTGAATTAGATGTTGAATAAAAACCCCCTTTAGATTCAGAAAGGTGTCGGACTGGGCTGTCCATTGTCTCCTTCACTTTCTGTTAACTCACTTGAGCAGTCTTCATTTTGATAAGCCTTATTGCAGATCATGACTCAAGTAACTTTTTATATGCTAACAACATTTAACTTTTCTTGGTAATGTTTCTTCTGATATCCCTCATATCTTTGGTTTTATTGCTTTGTTTGAGACACTGCCTGGATATAAAATGAACTGGGCAAAGCCTGCTCTCCTCCCATTAAATTCTCTGTGTCGTTGTTTTTCCACCATGTGCACCATTGAAATATTTGGGCATTTTCATTTCTCCCTCTCTGCAGGACATTGTTTTATGTAATTGTTATTGTAACTTTTGGAATATTAAGGAATTTCGTTCCTCATGTTCCTTTCATACACTGACTTTGTGGTCTAGATTGGCAATTAGCAAGATGAATATTGTCGTTTTTCAACATTGTTAGTGAAATGTTCCCTCTCTCTTCCCCTTATGCAATATTGTTCTTTCTATGAAATAGTAAGAGACTTTCCACTCCACTTTGATTCGTGATAAGTTTGAAGAGAGGGGTGTCTGCCAGACCTAGAGTTATGTCATTGAGTGTTTACTCTTTGACCAGTATAGAGCTGGTTAAATCTTCCCATAAACCTGCCTTCCTGGTTCCCTATTGAATCCATCAGTTTCTCCAACTGATCCCTTTCTGTTCTTTCCATTACTTTCTAGAAATTAAAATCATGTCCTCCAAAGATTTGTCAGAAACTTGAGAAACATCTTGGCACTTCTCCAGGTCTGCACTACCTTACGCAAATTGTCTAGAATCATGCTCTTTGTGTTGGTGGCAAGCCCATCCCTATTCAACCATGGTTGAGGATCAAGACACTTAGTGACATTTATGATGACTCCGGACTTGGAAGTTTCACTTACTGATCCAGGTTTTCTGTTACTCCTTTTTCTTCTGTATTTAAATCAGGTCAGTCTTTAATACAAATGGGGTCCCAGTATCCTCTTCACTTGCCTCCCACCCCTTTATAGCTTTTCCTGCTTGTTATCTCCAAACATTAAGTCAGTGGTATCCTAATATGCAAGTCTATGCAAAAAGTCTGCTGGAATGCTGCCTTTATTTCCAGTCTCACAATTTGACCTTCCTTTTCCCCACTCCCCTATCTATCATGGAAAGCTATACTTAATGATATCTCTGCAAATCCTGATTATCAGCATAATGAATTTAAATTTGTTCATTGCCTATTCCTCACCCCTTCCGATCTTCTTGCTATGCATTTATCTGTTGGTTCTATCTATCACTTTTGTCTTCTAAATGTCTATCGCACTTTTTTGCATATGTTCTGGAATATTCCACCAGTCTTTGCTTTCTGGACTGATGTCTGTAACTGCCTGTTCTGTATTCTGTTTGTTCATATTCCCCTTTTGCCTTATTTATTTCTTCTCTTGGACCTTTATACTCTTACCCTGACTTTTATCCAGCAAAGGTTATTTTGTCTGGGTACCATCACTACAAATTCATTTTAGTGGAACTCCTAACTCTCTCTCTCTCTTTCTCTCTGTAAACTTCTGGAAATCCTCTTTCTTTGACTCTTTAAATTCCATCCTTTTTTCTTGTAGCTGCTGACACACACTACTGTAATAAGTTTGATAGTTTCAAAAAAAGTGTATTGCATGTGTCCGTATGTCTTTGTGGTGTTTTTCTGTCTGCCTTCAAAGACTGCCAAACTTTCAGGTTTCTATCTAGAAATAGAGAGAAGTGTTTCAGCTCTCAAGACCTGCTAATCGTTTTTTCCTTTGACTTGTGGATCATGAGACAAGTCAATTTGAATATGAATGCTTTAATGTCTGCTTTAGTTGCCTCCTATTGGATCACTAATTTGAAAATGAAAATTACTGACAAAATCAAAACTGTAAATTCTCCAGGTTCTGCTCTTTAAAACAAGGTACAGCTTGTCTT
>NC_041395.2:110852485-110857485 GCF_900747795.2 Erpetoichthys calabaricus | reverse complement strand
GTAATCGCCATAAGGAGAACAGGGGTGGTATCGTTGTTTTCTTATTTCATTTGTTTTCGTTACATTCTTTATTTGCTGTTTGATTACCGGTTTGCTTTGTTTTTGTCTTTGTTTGTGAGTGCGCGCTGGTTGGGTCAAGGCTGGGTGGAATCTCCACCATAAAAATAAATAAATCACGTCTTGTCGACGATGTGAATCTTAGCGGCACAGGACCGCTACACCGTTATTCATTTCTCCTTGCCGCTGATTGTGATACATCTCCAGCTGAGTGTTCTTTTTTTTTCCGTTTACTTAAAAGCCTGAATAGCACCTGTCGTTTTTGGCTGATTGCTTTGTTTCTCTCTCGTCCCCCAGACATTCTCTGCTCCTGTTGGGGGTTGTGCACCCTTCCAAGTTTGTGTATTGTTTAATCGATAACTAACTGCATACTGAGCTCGTTTTTCTTCTGAAAGAGACATGTTTGTTTGAAGTGTTTAAATAAAGTTCCTGTCTCTACAATCTCCTGTGTTTCTGTGACCCAAGCGTGACACCCTTCAGCCGCACTAAGACTAGCCTGCCAGCATCAGCGCTTACCTCTGTGTGCTTGCGTGCAGCCAGTTAAAGCGCAGTTGCCTCAGTGATTTACATACATGGCATCAGTTGCACTTTGTACATATTGTTGTAGTAGTTTTTAGCAGTGTGTAAAATGATCAGTATTGCAGTAATTGTGATGCTCTTTGCATGAAAAAAGTGTTCCATTAAAATGTCACTTTTTCTTTGTTAATTGTGACGTTTACTTAAAGTGCAGCAAAAAAAGTATTTGGCGTCCAGGGTTGCATTAACCCCCAAGTATGTGGCAGTTTATGGGTTAAAGCCCCAAGATACCGCCAAAACAAGCTGCATCATCTAAGGCTTCTGGCAATGAAAACGTGCTTGCATGAATTACAGTACATATAGCGGTAACATCGGTATTTTACATTCTAGCACAGCACTGCGGGAGACATAGCACTACAGTATACAGGTGTACCTTTACATTCTTTATTTTTAGGTAATGTATTAAACTGAGTTTGAAATTAAATTAAAGTGTTCTGGGGGCATATTTAGGGTTTAAACTAAGAAAATAGGCATGTTTTTTAACCACATCTAAAATTTGCGGTTTTTCACAATTCGTTGGTGCTATAGGAACATAACCCCCGCAAATTTTGGGGGTGTACTGTATATAGCACTTACTGCTTATGTGACATTTTGATGCTCCATTTTAGTGGTCTTGCTTGTTAAGGCTCCCCACCCTTAATTGCTTATTTCAATTTTAAACTGCTGCATTCACTGTTTTAATTGTTCCTTATTAGCAATAAGATGTAAATGACAAAGCAGCCAGCAGTTCTCCATCTACTTTTTTCCATTTACATCTGTGTGTGTTCATCATGCACTGTTTGATTTAAAAAAACACTTAATAGAAACATTTGACAGACTGAAGATAATCCGTTTTAGGCTTCAAATCATTTGGATGATATCCTTGGAAAGGAAAAAATCTACGATATACAAATGTTACATTGTGTAGACTTACAAGCCATCAAATTAAATAAGGTCTGAAATTGGCAAGGACTGGTTTCTAATTAAGCAATTGAGTTGGAATGAAATCCTGTAGCCACTGCAGTTCTCCAGGACCAACTAGACTAGATTAAACTAGAGTGAATGAGAAGGAGATTTTCTTAAGCTGAGCTTTATTAACAGCAATAGTTCTGTTTCATTTCAGTTACTTTTAAAGAGTTGTGCACCATTTAATTTATTCAAGGGAAGTTGTGAGCCAGAGGGTCTCATAACATCCACATTTACAACTGAAATTGGTCTGAGAGTCATCTTCATACATATGATACCCCAGCCCAAAGCAATAACAAAAATAATCAGAGAGAAGCATGTAGAAAGGTTAAGGACATATGACTAAGAAATTCTTTGTTTGGCTGGCACCTAAACTGGACCTGCTTTTGCTGCTTAAAAGAAAATCACCTGCTGAATTTGTCGTCCTACTGGGAGACTGAAATGGGGAATGATTGATATATCTGCAAGGAAAAGTTGGCCTTACCTGAAGCTGGACAGTGAATTGTTATTGGATTTCTGTCTAATCATGGCTTGTCAGTAATAAAGACATAATGTTTTAACACAAGGTTGTTCATACGTGTACCTGGTACTATAGTAAATGTAAGTAATTGAGCCTGTAATTGTCATCTGATCTGAAGGTTTATATGCTCAAAAATTTGGTAAAGAGAATTATTTATCTGTCTACTGATGAACACTTGATGGTGGACAGACCTGGAGAGGTAGCTAGAGTGTGCTAGGAACAATTAGCAGAAGCCTCTCATTCATAGCAGTTCAGCTGTCGCCTCCGGAAAAAAGATTGTTCTTCTTTTCTAGAGAGGTCAGGCATATGTAGTCTTCATGAACTTTGTTCAAGAACTAGTGGTAAAAACAGGAAGCAAGACGCAATGGCAAAAATTTGCAACCAAAGAATCCATTGGTTGGCACCAGAGAAGCTGTCAAGTTGAAAAAAGAGGCCTTTTGTGCAATGTTAGCTGATGAGTCCCCGGCAGGTGCAGTAAAAGCTGAGGTGAGGGCCTGTATTTAGTGGAAGTTTGAAACTGTAGACAAGATAATTAAAACTACTGTTGAGAGGCTGTCTTTTTGTAGCTACGAGGTCCAAAGCTCTGAAGTTTGCCCACCTTCTTCTGTATGGACTATCTCACCAATCTCCGCTTTTAAGTCCCCCTGGACTCCTAAATCACTAATTTAGTGTAGTATACAGTATCTGGGTTAGAGCTGCTGAATAACTGTATATTTAAGGAAAATGCATGAAACAATTAAGAAATGTAATTTTGGTCTATGACAGTTCCCGTAATGAGAGAACTTAGTGTGGAAACTGCCCCATTGGGCTTTTTTTTTTAAAACCATAATGGGTAAAAAGTATTTTCATTGCTTTATTTGTAGATGTTATTTGCTCATAATCTATGAACGAGATTCGTCTTTATTTTGTTTTAATATTGACTGGAGGGAAGGGTCTTTCTTTATATACCCTTATTATGATGAACACCAGTTTATATATTTCTTCTCCTAACATTTTTATAACAAGATTCTCTATAAAGGTGCATTTCTCTTGTGTTGAAAGATATTTTTGCCTTTAAAACAATAGTACTTGTGTGCAGTTTGGTTTAGTTTCACTTCTTGGAAAATCTCCAGCCCTACATTTCTCTGGCAGTGACCCATCTGTTAAGCAGCAAGTGCTTCTGGTTATAGAAACGTTGATGATTATTATTATAAAATAGTACACAGTATGCACCCGATGAGGCATGAAGTGTCTCTGACTTGAGGAAAAGCCCTCACATTTTCATCACTGGCAAAGTTCCTGCCACCCTGCGAGTTAACCTGTCAGGCATGAACTGCCAACTCTGTTACGCAGTACATATACATTTATAGTATGTTACATCCAAGACATATACTGTTTTTTTTATATACGAATATTAAAATTATTAAATTAAAAATATTATTAAAATATTAAAGTTAATCCAAGCAACAAGTAAGGACATGGAGTTATCTATCTCAGGAACATCAAAACAGCACAGAGCAACAGAAATCGTTGAAAACAAAATTTCACAGGATTTTGTTTAATCATTCTGTCATCTTTTCTTCATGTCACTCTTTTGTCTTTATCTTTGTCCACTTCTCAATTTATATGTCACTGTTGTTATTCTTTTGACTTCCTCATTTGCATTTTATTTTTCTCTCTTATTGGTTTCCCATCAAAACTCTTGATCTTCTTGTTTTGTGTTTTTGTCTGTCATTTTTCCGTTTTTTTTATTACTGATTCTTAATGTTTCAATATTACTGTCTGTCTCTTTCTCTCTGCTATTTCTATATATTTTTTTGTAACTATTCTGTCCACTTCCCATCTCATTGTGAAATTTCTGCCTCTTTGTTTTTGCAAAGGTTCATCTGCACTTGAAGTTTACCTGAATGCATGTGTTTCTCTATCTTATTGTTCTTTTGACACAGGGAACAGGCTAACAGGATCCAGTAAACATCTATACTAATAAAAGGCAAAGCCCTCACTCACTCACTCACTCATCACTAATTGTCCAACTTCCCGTGTAGGTGTAAGGCTGAAATTTGGCAGGCTCATTCCTTACAGCTTACTTACAAAAGTTAGGCAGGTTTCATTTCGAAATTGTACACGTAATGGTCATAACTGGAACCTCTTCTTTGTCCATATACTGTAATGGAAGAGGCGGAGTCGCGTATCGCGTCATCACGTCTCCTACGTAATCACGTGAACCGAAAACAAGGAAGAGCCCCAAAGAGCGATGAAGAAAACATTCATTACACAATTGAGAAGACACAAGAGAGCGGCTCACGTGAACTGACTGAATGCAGCACGAGTGATCACTTCGATACTGCGGAAACAAAGCACGGTGTAAAACGTAAGTTTAAATTAAATATATAGAAACACTACCGCTGCCGTTTGCAATACCATATTCGCGAGATACAAGTTTAATGAGAAACGCTCCCGCTGCCGTTTGCAATACCATATTCGCGAGATACAAGTTTAATGAGAAACGCTCCCGCTGCCGTTTGCAATACCATATTCGCGAGATACAAGTTTAATGAGAAGACACGAGGTATAAACGAGACTTTCGATGACTTTGTAACGGATTAAAAATTGCTGTAGCGAGAAACTTTTAAGTGCTGGGTCTTAGCTAACAGCACGTAGAACGCAGCACGTTGGAAACAAAGCACCATGTAAACCTAAAGTTTAAATTAAGTTCATAGACCTACAAAAGGTTGCCATTGATTTGAGGCAAGATTGCTTTTCTCCTGTACAACTATATGTTGCATTCTCAAGAGTGTGCTTGCACGGCTTGGTCATATTACAACCAGAGTGCTGAACTGACAACGTGGTATACAAACAGAACTATAACAATCATAATAAACGAACAAAAAAACAGCGGACAACCCGTGGATTAAATAAAAAG
>NC_041395.2:110837485-110839985 GCF_900747795.2 Erpetoichthys calabaricus | reverse complement strand
CACCCCGTAAATGCATACGTTTAATTGGACATGTGTTAATATGTATGGTTACACAGTATTAAAAGACAGTGAACAACGTCAGTTACCTTTCTTCCCGCGTTTGATAAAAGGTGAGCTTTTAAGCCTCAGAAATCACCCCGTAAATGCACACGTTTAATTGCACATGTGTTAATATGTATGCTCACACAGTATTAAAAGACAGTCAAAAATTAACGTCATTTACCTTCGTTCCTGCGTGTGACTCGTGCTGTAAATGTCTTCCTTGTTTTTAGTTCACGTGATTACGTAGGAGGCGTGATGACGCGATACGTGACTCCGCCTCCTCCATTACAGTGTATGGACAAAAAATATGTTCCAGTTATGACCATTACGCTTTGAATTTCGAAATGAAACCTGCCTAACTTTTGTAAGTAAGCTGTAAGGAATGAGCCTGCCAAATTTCAGCCTTCCACCTACACGGGAAGTTGGAGAATTAGTGATGAGTGAGTCAGTCAGTCAGCGAGTGAGTGAGTGAGTGAGTCAGTGAGGGCTTTGCCTTTTATTATTATAGATATACTAGCAAAATACCCGCGCTTCGCAGCGGAGAAGTAGTGTGTTAAAGAGGTTATGAAAAAGTAAAGGAAACATTTTAAAAATAACGTAACATGATTGTCAATGTAATTGTGTTGTCATTGTTATGAGTGTTGCTGTCATATATATATACATATACACATATACACACACATATACACACATATACAGATATATTATATATACATATACACATATATTTTTTATATATATATTTTTTATATATATATATATATATATATATATATACACATACATACATACATACATACATATACACACATAGATGCACTTACAATAACATAGAAATCAATATAAACAACATTAACATCATTATCATATGAGAATATGAAGTAATATATAAGAAGCACATTTCATATAAATATAAATTATTAAACAGTAAAATCTTCTTCTATTTTTTGCTACCGTGGCTTTTCGTTGGTCTGTCCATGATTTAAAATCACCTGTAGCTTGCAAACCGTTTTACCTATTGACTTGAAATGTGGTACACATATAATACGTCACGTCTGCTATCCGCTTTATGGGTGATGATTGTATTACTCTTTTTATGTTTATTTTATTTTAGAATCAACTCCTATCTGCGCACACCAGGGCGGCCGTGGGCAGATGCGTATGGTGTATTCACTCCATGTTATCGTGCATTGCGCTGTCACTGGTATTTTGATAAAAGAATTTGAACAATATATAAGAAGCGTATAAATTATTAAACAGTAAAACATTAACATTTAAGAAGTAAAGTTACATTGAGTACTACTGCAGTGCCTTCGGGTATACCTCATTTTTTGTTTGCCCATTACATGGTTAAATGTATACATTTTTTGGTGTACCTACCCGAGAACACGCGACATATAACCGACCGTGGGAGAAGCATGGATTTTAAACACGCGTTGAGTTCATCTGCTGGTCTCCCTCGTGGAATAAGTGGTAATGTTTGACTAAAATCTACAGCGAGTAAAACGACATTACCTCCTTTTTTTTTTTTTACGATCTCTGAGATCTTTTTTTTTTCGGTTCAAGGCTTCATAAGCTCTTTTATGTTCCATGGTGTACTTAATAAGTACTAATTATTCCAAACCATCATCTTTGAATGTTGCAAGACTTTCGCCTTTTATGTAGATCGGGGTAATTACATTCATTGCATTCCTAGTCTGAATCACAATGTGATTGTATGGGTGGTTACCTGGCACTGTAGGGTTGCCACCCGTCCTTTAAAATACGGAATCGTGCCGCATTTGAGAATGAAATTGCGCGTCCCCGTTTTGAATCAATACTGGACGGGATTTATCCCGTATTTTTTTTATCATTTTTTTTTTAAAACAGCGTGTCATGCAAATCATCCCACACGCATTTTATGAAGATGCCTCCTTTCCTACTTTGGATTGGGTAATACTTGATGTCATCGTTAGTTTGATTGGTGTTTTTAACTGTCCAGTGAGGAGGGCGTGTCTTTTAAGTACAGTCTGCAAAGTGTTGGCACTGAGATGTGGCGTCAGCGCCATAGTTGAAGCCCCTAACGTTGCGGTCAGCAAGTCGGCTAACATCCGCCATGTGCCATCTTTCAGTTGCGAGAAGCAGATCATAGAATGGTTGAAACTGTTGCCCCTAACGTTGCGCCACGGCGTGTGGTTCGTTTATACCTCGTGTCTTCTCATTAAACTTTTATCTCGCGAATATGTTATTGCAATCCGCAGCGGGAGCGTTTCTATAAACTTAATTGAAACTTACGTTTTACACCGTGCTTTGTTTCCCTTATGAACATGCTTGTATGCTTCACTCGCTCCGTTCTCAATTGTTTAATTAATTTTTTGCTGTTCGCTGTTTGCGGCTCTTCCTCCATTTCCCCCTACTTCGCTCTTTTATCTCACGAATATGTTATTGCAATCCTTAACGGGAGCGTTTCAATAAACTG
>NC_041395.2:109789985-109892485 GCF_900747795.2 Erpetoichthys calabaricus | reverse complement strand
CCTGCCAGGTCACGCTTGTGGTTTGTCAGCAAGTCGCCTTACATCCGCCCCGTGCCCTCTTTCTGTTCCCAGAAGCAGATCATAGAATGGTTTTAATAGTTTACTTTCAAATAATGCAAAGAGTATGCGACATGTGTTTCTCCCTAATTCTGGGCTCATCAGGCGTACACAGTCACTGCATCCCCTCTCGGGAATTGAATCTCTGTCGTCAGCGCCAGAGGTGAAGCCCCTAACGTTGCGCTACGGCGTGTGGTTCGTTTATACCTCGTGTCTTCTCATTAAACTTTTATCTCGCGAATATGTTATTGCAATGCGCAGCGGGAGCGTTTCTATAAACTTAATTTAAACTTACGTTTTACACCGTGCTTTTTTCCCTTATGAAGATGCTTGTATGCTTTACTCGCTCGCTTCTTATTGTTTCGCTCCCTTCTCAATTTTTTAATGAATTTTTTGTTCTTCGCTGTTTGCGGCTCATCCTTCATTTCTCCCTACTGCATTCTTTTATCTCACGAATATGTTATTGCAATCCGCAGCGGGAGCGTTTCTATAAACTTAATTTAAACTTACGTTTTACACCGTGCTTTGTTTCCCTTATGAAGATGCTTGTATGCTTTACTCGCTCCCTTCTTATTGTTTCGCTCCCTTCTCAATTGTTTAATGAATTTTTTGTTCTTCGCTGTTTGCGCCTCCTCCTTCATTTCTCCCTACTGCGTTCACAGTCTTTTCACGTGATTACGTGGGAGGCGTGATGATGTGACACTCAACTCCTCCTCCCACGGCCATCGAGCTGCCGTCCATTACAGTATATTGTGAAAAAAGAGGTTCCAGTTATGACCATTACGCATTGAATTTTGAAATGAAACCTGCCTAACTTTTGTAAGTAAGCTGTAAGGAATCAGCCTGCCAAATTTCAGCCTTCCACCTTCACGGGAAGTTGCAGAATTAGTGATGAGTCAGTCAGTCAGTCAGTCAGTCAGTGAGTCAGTGAGTCAGTGAGGGCTTTGCCTTTTATTAATTAGTATAGATAAAAAAACTGCAAGAATGTGAGGCTTCAGATATGGGAATTCAGGCAGTAAATATTTTATATATCTTAGGACACTTGAGTTCACAAATACAAGCAGGGTGCACATAACATGTTTTACAGCAAAAGCTTTTTACAAAAATTTGAGCATATTACTACTTTCATCTTCCTATCAGAATGGTTAGCCATACGCCTGTTTTAAAAAACTATAAAATGCCTTCACATAACATTCAAACAGTATCCCTTATCAGCAAAATACTTTCATGAGAACAACTCATTTAATATTACACTGTCGGGATCATGTAACTAGTCACATGATTTCTACCAGTAAAAAGAGGATTGTGAAATAACCATGTAGAACCAACATGATAATGTTTTCTTGAACCTCCATTTAAAAAGACAGGCACATTCTTAAGGGTCCTTGTACATTATGGTTGTCTTTTTTTCTTATACATTTTTTTGAATTTATTAAAATCAAGTAACATTCCATTCAAGCAAGTCAAATTCGAAAAAAACTAATTTCAAATCAGCCCCCACCCATGAGAAAGAGAGGAAGGCCAACAGCAAGAGTAAAACTTTAAGAGTAGAAAAAAGGGGGAGAAAAATCCTTTTCTCAAATATAAATGCCTATTCTAAACTCTTATTGATAAGCTCCTTTCTGGTTTTAAACAAATTTGAACAGAGAATTTGATTTTTTTCCAATTTCAAATAGTATATAACACCAGTTACCCACTGACTAAAGAGAGCGTTGAGCGAGATAAGTTTACGTGTTAATAGTGAAGTAAAGGCAAATACAATTTGTTTGCGCTTCTTCACTTTAAGCTCATCTGGGAGTACACCAAATACAGCTGTTTGTGGAATAGGGGTGATTGTGACACCAAGACTGTCTGATAGGCGTTTTAGATTTTGGTCCAAAATGATGTTAATTTGGTATACACCCAAAACATAGGGCCCAATGAGGCTGGAGCTCGATTGCAACGTTTGCAGGTTGGACCTTGCCCTGGAAACATTTAGGACAATTTTGAACGAGTTGATGTGCTCAATAAAATATTTTAAGTTGAATAATTGAATGCTTCACTCACAGGGCGCTAGAGTGAATTCTGTGCATGGCTGCCTTCCACTCCTTTTCTAGAATGTTCAGTTAGGTATCCTTTTCCCACTGTACTCTCTCACACATATCTTTATGCATTGAATGATTTGAAGTGGTTTTTTTCCATACCATGCTTCTGAGGGAATCATCTAGAACTCCCTGTACAGCTTTAGTCAAGTCAAGTGTCTTTTATAAAGTTAATTTGAAGACAATGGACAGATTTTGAAAACTCAAACACTCAAATAGAGAGAATCACAGTGTAGACAAGCATAAATGACTCAGTGGTGTGAAGTCCATTGTTGGCCTTGTTCTAATGCCAGGACGGCATTGATCAAAATATTCAGATGTAAAGCATCACTGCAACAAACTAAGAAGAGGAACAGAATGGGAGAGACGAGGTACTAGCTGATTTTAAAGTACAACGTGATTATTAAAAAGTTAGTATGAGCAGCTTCACTAAAATAAATAGTTTAAAGTCGTAAATTAAATTCTGAGAATAAAGCAACATGTCTATCAGGGTTTTTTTTTTGATCTTATTCTGTTTTTTCATGAAATTTCCCGTTTTTATTGGTAATGTCACTCTCTCCAAAATATTGTTGCTATGATGCACAACATGTAACGTCTTGGAAGCTGGCCATAAAAATTCGGGTCATGTGTCATTTGGTATCTGAACATTGTTTAAATGAAAACTCATTTGAGAGAATTCAGTTCTTCATCAATTACAGAGAAAAGCAAACATATTTTTTGACTTCAACTACTGATTGATTTGTATACAGAGCTGACATTTATTGCCATTGCTGACTACTTCTCTTTGATTTGTTTTTTTAAGTCTCTACCATACATATTTCTTTTCTGCATACTGTATGTCTGAAATGCGAACAATATATAATATTGATAGGTATATCATTCCAGGGTACAGCTAAATTTTGTATTTATGATATTTTAAAAAAAGATCTGACTTTTGAAATCACAGTTAATACTGTCCAGTATAGCCATTTCAAGAGTCTTGAAGATGATGGTATGCTAAGCTAACTACAGATCTATTCAACCTTTAGTCAATTCAGTCATTTAAAAATGAAGACATATTTCTAAGTTTGAGTTATGATCGTTATAGAGTACTAGCAGTGTTACCCAGCTTTGCCCAGGGTACTTTGTTGGACAGTGAGCATCAGTTATAGTGCCATTGTTTAATTGGATGTTCTTTTCTGTGTACAATATTCATAGTTTTTTATTCATTTTACCTTGTACTAATATTATTGCCAGGCAGTGTGGCATAGTGGCTAAGACTTTGGGCTTAGGAGCTAGGATTAAGGTTGTAAGTTCAATTGCTGCTAATGACACAGTTTGTGACCATAATAATAATTCTTTGCATTTATATAGCGCTTTTCTCACTACTCAAAGTGCTTAGCAATTGCAGGTTAAGGGCCTTGCTCAAGGGCCCAACAGAGCAGAGTCCCCTCTAGCATTTTACGGGATTCGAACCAGCAACCTTCCGATTACCAGTGCAGATCCCTAGCCTCAGAGCCACCACTCTGCCTTAAGTAAGTCACATCACTTCCCTGTGCTCCAACTAGAAAAACAAAGGAAATGTAACCAGTTATATCTCAAATGTTGTAAGTCACATTGGAACAAAGTCGTCATTCAAGTAATAATAACATTATTAAGTCACAGGAGCTACTTACTCGTGAACATGCAATATACAATTGAGTAAAACATCCCTGCAGTAGATCAGTTCCTTCTTTTTAACTGGGCTTTTATTTATAGTCATTGAAATACATATTTTTTTCAAGAAAGTATATTCTTTTGAATTGAAATGGGTAATCTGTAGGAATAATATGAAATCTGTATCTATCATTATCATTAATAGAAGTTTACAATTTTCATCTGTTTGCATTGTTCACTCAGGTATTTCTTTGTGCTTTTCATCAGTTGTTTGTATGTGAACCGCTGATGTGAATGTATATGTAAAGAATTTTGGAGAGTGAGGGGGAGATGGGACATCCCCATTCAAAGAAATCATGTACATATAAATGATTTCAGAGAGTGGGGTGAGGCTCCCCTTTCAAAGTTTGTAGATATGAATGTATATTAAAATGGAGTAGCCCGTGTTGGACCTGTTCAGTTTAAACTGGTGGCATTCATCCAGGGGTGTGTTGTATCCACTTCCTCCCCATCTCTCTCTCCCTCCCTTTTTGCCTTTAGCGAAACAACATCTACACTCACAGGCATGGTGCCTGTGACCCTCACTGTCATGTTATAGCACAATTGCTAACCATTGAGCTTTGCATCTTCATTGTGTTTCACTGAACTTTCCCCTTGCAATTCACACCTCACTATGTCTGCCAAACTTCACGTCTGTTTTTTCCTGTTGAGAACACCGCACCTTCTTCAGTCATCCAGTTGGTGTGGCCCAATCAATCACTTCTGCTCTGTTCTTTGTTTGCATAAAGCCCACTTTTAGTGCAACACAGGGCACATACATTAGCATAAGATTAATATCACCAAATTTCAAACTTAATGACAAATAAGAAAATATGGTTTGGCTAATTTTCTTTTTGGAAAATTGTCACCAAATTTTAGTTGAATTACTTACAGCATTTTTAAGATTTTGAAGTATTTAGGTTTTCTATTGTAAGAAAGGTTTTACCGATAAATATTGATAAATTGAAATGTTCTTCCTTAGCTGATGCCTACTGCCCTAAATGTACAATCCTGTTAAATTTCACCTTTTAAACTACTGTATATGGGAAATAGTATTTAAAACTGAATGATTGAACTGAATATGTGTACAAGAAGAGGAGTAGTAAGGGAGGCCACCAAGAGACCTATAAGAATTCTGAATGAAGTTATAAGCTACAGTGGTAAATATTTGTAAAGTCTGTGCATACAAAAGAACTGTTGCCTTGGTGCTTCACCAGTAACAGCATTTTGGGAGGGTAGGAAAGAGTAAGCCACTGTTTAAAAAAAATTATGATATTTCAGCTGGAGTTTGGTAGAAGGTACAATGGAGACTCTGAAGTCAGATGGAAGAATGTTCAATGGTCTGATAAGTTCAAAATTGAGCTATGTGGCCATCAAAAATGCATATTTGACATAAGCCGAACACTGCATTTTATCGAAAACACACCATCATCACTGTTTTTGTGAGGGTAGAGGGTAAAATGACAATCAATAAGAGTAAGTAACAATGTAATGTAACACTGTATTTCTACTAAACAAAATATTTGGATTTACAGCCAGTAGTTGTTTTCTTATTTGTACCAAGCACCATATAGAAACTAATTTGGAAAAACATGGGAGTGGTATAAAAGCTCAAGAGATAAGGATATTTCTTGTTTATAGTAAATAGAGTGTAGGAATAATCCACTATGAGAAAATAAAGACAATTTAGTGTAGGAGCACATAGGAATGTCATAAAATCCAAAAGTTCTTGATGGTAGCTTGTTTACAGTAAACATATTGTATACAGCATACTTTCCCAGTAAAAGCAGGATTTCTGAAAATTAAAGGTAAAGAATTATTTCCCTCAATAATTTATGACCATGAATTGTCTCACTTGTGAAAGGAACAGACAGATTTGAGAGAGAAATGAGGGAACAAATATAAAATGGGGTGTTCTTGCCACTACACTGGAGGTGAGACAACTGATAAGGAGGTCTTCACAGGGTGCAGTTGTTGTTGTGTTCATCCGATTGATTGTATTCTTTAGTCTCCCTTCTTTATTCCACTCTGTGTGATTATTCTTTAAAAATGCACAGATGTCATATACTTGTAGCCTCCATGGTGCTATTCTGGGTGCAGGCGGTTACCATGGAGGACCCTTATCATTCATCCATCCATCCATCTCACTAAGCTGCTTATCAAGAGTCGGATCATGGGGCAGCTGTAACCTTTCCCAGCATTTATTGGGTACACAGCAGGAACAACACCTGGACAGGGCACCAATTCATCACAGGGTGAACACACAGAGACTTACTACGGCCAATTTAGCAATGTCAGACCACAAAACCACATGTCTTTGACCTGTTGGAGGAAAATGGATGAGGCAGCAATGCCACAGTGATGCTCCACACCTTATCATAGTATATTTAACTTATATACTGTATATATATATTTACCTGCCACTTTATTGGGTACACCTTGCTACTACGAGGTTGGACCTGCTTTTGCCTTCAGAACTGTTGTAATTCTTTGTGGCATAGATTCAATAAGGTGCTGGAAACATTCCTTAGGGATTTTAGTCCACATTGACATGATAGCATCACACAGTTGCTGTCAGATTTGTTGGCTGCACATCTGCTGACATCTGGTGACTGTGGAAGCTATTTGAGTACAGTGAACTCATTGTCATGTTCAAGAAACAAGTTTAAGATGATCTGAGCTTTGTGACGTGGTGTGTTGTTCTGTTGGATAACATAGCCATCAGAAGATGGGTGCATTGCTGTCATAAAGGGGTTGGCAAGGTCAGCAACAATACTCAGGTAGGCTGTGGCATTTAACTGATGCTCAATTGGTACTAAGGTGCCCAAAGTGTGTCACGAAAATATCTGCCACTCCATTACACCACCAACAGCAACCTGAACCAGTGATACAAGGTATGATAGATCCATGCTTTCATGATGTTGATGCCAAATTTTGACCCTACCATCCAAATGTCACAGTGGAAATTGAGACTCATCAGACCAGGTAACGTTTTTCCAATCTTCTCTTGTCCAATTTTGGTGAGCCCATGCGAATTGTAGCCTCAGTTGCCTGTTCTTAGTTGACAGGAGTGGCACCAGGTGTAGTCTCCTGCTGTTGTACCCCATCTGCTTCAAGGTTCAATGTGTTGTGCATTCAGAGATGCTCTTCTGCATACCTTGGTTATAACAAGTGGTTATTTGAGTTAATGTTGCCTTTCTATTAGCTTCAACCAGTCTGGCCATTCTCCACTGACCTCTGGCATCAACAAGGCACTTTCTCCCAGAGAACTGCTGATCACTGGATATTTTCCCCTTTTCAGACCTTTCTCTATATACCCTAGAGAAGGTTGTGCTCGAAAATCCCAGCAGATCAGCATTTTCTGAAATACTCAGACCAGCCTATCTGGCACCAACAACCATTTCACATTCAAAATCACTTAACTCACCTTTTTTCGCCATTCTGACGCTCAGTTTGAACTGCAACAGTGTCTTTACAATGCCTACATGTCTAAGACTGTATGACTGTATAAAACTATTTGCCCTATCGCTGCAGTAATTACTAAAAAAAAAGTGCCTAAAATTTCTGAATAGCTTAACAATAAATTACTATCTGCAAAAGAGAGTGGCCAAAAAAGAGAATACATTTATTTAATATGAAATTATTAAGTTCAATATGAAGGGTATGGAATGTTCATCTGATGAAGATGTTGCATAAGAGAGTCGATATAAGACACCCGGCCCTCAGAAAGGTTTCAAAGACTTATGATTAAATATAGAGAGTGGGTTGTAATATGAATCATCTAAGAAATCCTATACTTTCATAGCAGAGTGTAACTGTAAATAAAGGAAGAAGAAGGAGTCATGGAGAGTGAATCTGGATTTGACTTCTTGGAATGTGCACAAGGCAAAATTACTAAAAAGATCTTCAATTGCAAAACACATTATATGCATCCTCCATTTACAAATTGGATTAAATTTAAAAAATAAAGGAAGAAAGTAGAGAAAACTAATTTTCATTACAATGAACCTCAAATATTTTAAAGTATAAGTAACTGATGGGATGAAGCACATCTCATGCAGTAAACAGTAGTATTGCATTCTTTGCCTGCCACATGTTTTTAGTCAATACTGAAGTTGTAAATTTTGGACACTAGAGTCAGGTGATTTCTTTCTCTAACTAAGGAAGCAATGTTTCAGCAAAATGTCTGGAAAGCCATAGGAAGTTAAACTTCATAAATTTAAATTTAAAGAGCACATCCAAAAATGGTTGGACTAGGACCATGCTAAATAAATTAAGCATATCTTTGAATATACTATGTTCATTTTAACAGCTGCAGTAAGTGAATGTCAACTGGCAAATGTACATCAGTTTTAAGAGCATCTAGAGTTGTATTTTTATAAGGAATTTTAAAATTTCAAGAATGGGTTACAATGGCGTACCCTTGAGATTGGAATCTAACAACAAGGTTGTTATAAAATCCAAAAAAATAAAACATGAAAGACAACTGATGTTTAAAAGAAGGGATCCAGGATACCTGCAAAAAGGGACGTGCCACAGAAATGTGTCTAAAAGTAGAACGTAAGATATGTACATTGAATTTAAGAAATTAGAATATGTAACTTGAACGATGGAGACATAGGTAACAAACATTATAATCAAATGAGGTTATATTATTATATATTATAAGATATAATTATATTACAGTTTTATTATATAATGTATTGTTATAAGATACTATTAGTTGCAATCGCACATAATGCAAAAAGCACCTGTCCGCCTGTCTGGATGAAACACTTCGGCTCCCTGTAGACTTATTGTGTTGAAACTTGGCACACTAATTTTTTAAGGAAATTTGTCAGGACATTTTGATTTTACAACATACAGTAGTAATATGTTTATTTATCCATCACCATCCTTTACTGTGCCAGAATGCAGTGGTAGGATTCGTTATATACTAACTAGTTTCGCAGGGCCAGATGTGACTCTCAGGTCAAAAATTCACATCACGGGATAATTTGTTAAAAAGTTTGTAGTGAATAGTGGCAAAATCCACTTCTGAAAATGCTCTGCCCATAGGGTGTCTTCCTTAAATCTCTTCCCCAGTTTTCTTCATTATATACAGTATACTTTAAATGATTGGGGTTGCAATATTTCATGACAACAAAAGAAAAATCTCCTTAAGTATAAGATAAATACATAAAATAACTATGAAAAGACAGGGAGAGAAAAAGACAGAGGAAGAAACTAAACAAAAGAATTAATACTGACAGAAAACAGAAAAATAATGTTATGCATTCAAGAGCACAGTAGCACACTGTAACTGAAGCTTGATTCATTTACATATGTTGTCATCATTGAAAAAAACATGCTAACCATGCTATCCCCATATTTAAGAAAGGTGAACCAGAGAGTGTGTTATACTTCAGAGGGATCAAACTCCGCATTCTCCCAGAGAAGGCCTATACGAAGGTGCAGGAGTGGAGCCTCTATCCAGTGGTTAAGACTAAGTAAAGAAGAATAGTGTAAATTCCATCCTGTATGTGTAACAGTAGACCAGATCTTTTCCCTGGCACAGTTGTTGGAAGGTTCATGAGAGTATGAAAACCCAGTTTACATGTTTTTATAGATTTGGAAAAAAAACATATAACTATGGGTTTCAGCATGTGTAGGGGGAGATTTCGTAGGAATATGGGATAAAATTTCTGCTCTTGTGTGTCATTTGTTCCCTGTTTGAACACAGTGAGATCTGTCCAGATATTTAGCCTTAAGTCAAATTTGTTCACTATTGGTATGAGACTCTATCACAGTTGTGTCTTGTCACCGCTCCTCTTTGTGGTTTTCATGGACAAAATATTAAGGTGCAGTTGATGGTGTAAGAATGTCCAGTTGAGGTGGCTATGGGTAGTATTTTTATTTTATGCAGATGATGTTGTCCTTGTTGATTCATCTCAGTGTGACCTTTGGCATGCACTCGAGTGACTCTCTGCTGAGTGTGAAGCAACAGGGATGAGGATTAGCACCCCTTAGTGTGAGACCATGGTTCTCTAACTTTTAAAAGAGTTAATTGTGTGATTGAGAAACTGCCCTTAGTGGATTAGTTCAAGTATCTCGGGATCTTGTTAAGGGGTAGCGGAAGAAGGGAATGTGAGATTCACAGGTGGACTGGAGTGGTGGCAGCAGTTCTGAGGGCACTGTACCAGTCTGAGGTGGTGAAGCAGGCACTAAGTCTAGAAACAAAACTCCTGGTTTACTGGTCGATCTGCATCCCTGTTCTTACCTATGGTCATGAGCTGTGGGTAATGACCAAAAGAATGAGTTCTGAGTACAAGCAGCAGACATGAGGTTTCTTTGCATGGCTGCTGTAAAGACACTCCATGATAAAGGGAGAAACTAAGCAATTTGGGAGAAACCTCAGAGTAGAGTGACTGCTCCTCTGGATCAAGAGGAACCAGTTAAGGTAATTTCGGCATTTTGTAAGGTTGCCTCCTGGGCGGCTTACCCTGGAGCTGCTCTGGAGATGTCCCACTGGATGGACACCCAGTGGTAGACCCAGGACATGCTGGATGGATTATATCTCTTATTTGGTTTGGAAATGGGTAGGAATTCCTTAGAAATAGATAGAATTTGTAGCTGTGGACAGGGAAGTCTGAACTCACCTGCTTCACCTGCTGCCACTGAGGCTCTCAACAGAAGAAAGGTTTTCAGAGGATTAGATGCAATGAGATGTTGCTTTCATTTTTGACTGTTGCATCAATTCATGGTATAATAGCAGCAAATAGCGTTTAAACAATATTATGGTTTATATATGCTGTTTGTTTAAATACTCCAACTATATTCTGGTATGGCATGTTTGGTACTTCCAATTAGGCAATAATTTTAACTTTATATTTGTTTAGACATTCATTCATAAGATGGATGTTGTGCAGTCTTGTCTGTGGTTCTCTTGGAGTGGTGTCAGTATCAACAGGGACATTATTGATACCACAACATTTAGCTTGAATGCATATTTTTTAGTTCATCTTTTGGCAAACGTAAGAAGTCAATTCTTTGGCATCTCACTTGACTCTAGCTCTATTGTCGTAATGTTAAACAACAGACAGTACATACAGCCGGCAGCAGTACATCATTCAATTTAACCACTAGCCCACTGATATTTTTGTATGCCAAAGAATAATCTGTCTATTGCAATGGGTTATGTTTACTTTTAATACATGTGTTTTTTGCAAACACGGTACACATTTATAAATATGTTTAACAAGGGTCTCCTTAGGAGACTGTTCAGCCTTAGACAGTTTATTCATCATAACCACAGTTTTGGTTTTCGTCGGACCATATTAGCAAGAGCACCATTGCTGTTTTTTGTATAAATCACCTCCCCTATTTTAAACCTCGTCTTCATGAGCTGTTGGATTGGCTCAGAATTGTAGCACTCAATGAATTGTCTTATTGTTCCCACCCACAATTAAGCCAAATTCACTCATGGTTGTCATCAGATAGGGGTATTATTATAAATGTCTGGCTCTGTGAGACTACATGCCCATCCCATGCTCAACTCTTTAGCTGCGAGGCATTGTGCACAAATGTGAATCACTTCTGCTGCTCCTTGAAATTAAAGCTTGTAAGTAACAGGATCTTCATGTTTGTAAAAGTCAAACTTAAAAGCAATTTCACTTGTACAAAAGTATGAAGGATGGCTGGGAGACACTTTATGCTACAGTTAATAAACGTGTACTTCTTTTAGACTAAAATCACCCTAATAGCTGCAATATGTAAAGATTATAATGATTCAGTATTTCCCTGATGCTATAATTTATCAGCAAAATGCTACAATTTGGATGCAGCCAGAAATTTTAGCTTGAGACTTCAGCACAGATATTAAATCACTTTTGGGTACTTCAAGAAATTTGAACTGCAGTTGGCCACAGAACCTCCACCTCCAATAGCTAACAATAGCACATGAATCTTTTGTAAGAGAAAGTCAAGACCATTATAAAGAGTTGGGGTACCACCCTGGTAATGCCACATACTTGATGGAATGAAGACAAAAGAAAAACATGCAACAATTACAGAAAATTCTTTTTGAATATAAGTTCAGAACGTGGTGGATTTTCCAGCTTAGAGGACCTCCATCAGAATGAGGTGAGTCCAGGTGGACAGACACTGCAAGTGACTTCAGTGGTGATAAAGCTGTCAGTCTTCCTGCCTGCAGAAGAAAGAAGAGAAGAGACATTATTACACAGTGCCAACCCCTGCAGCAGCAGGTTATTACCATTACCAGGGCCCTTATGCTTTCCACTAAGCATACATGCGTGACACTTTGTATCATTTAAGTTAGAATCTCCTGTCTATTAAAGTAATTTCAGCCACATGATATTGTAAAATGGTATTATAAAACATTTTTACGTTCACTATCAATGCATGTAATTACATTCTGCTGTCGCTGTTTTTGGAATATGACTCACTGTTACAAAATATGTAATAAACAAGATTGTGATAACAAATGTTCTGATGGTGCGACTAGAAAGTCTAAAAATGCTCCAGCTTTAAAGCTATTTATCCATGTTTATGAACATACATG
The DNA here is from genome assembly GCF_900747795.2 of Erpetoichthys calabaricus. Classification (NCBI taxonomy): domain Eukaryota; kingdom Metazoa; phylum Chordata; class Cladistia; order Polypteriformes; family Polypteridae; genus Erpetoichthys; species Erpetoichthys calabaricus. The sequence continues at coordinate 109,880,113 of NC_041395.2, read as the reverse complement.
AATGTTATACATGCATTTTCTTACTCGTTATATATTTTATGAAAAATCTAGATTAATTTAAATTATCATTAAATCAATAAAAAGGCTTACCTTTGTTTCCTTCACTTTTTAAACAAGTGGTAACATACCCTGATACAATGTGATCAAGTATTGGTCTTTGTGTTTATTTTATTTAGAGGTTATAATTAGCCTTGTATTATATTTATGAGCCATCCAGTGATCAATTTTTATATTACACTTGGCACAATAATAGGTTTCCTGGGACATAAATTCTATTCTGGCAATATTAAGTGCGAACCAGGAACCAACACTAGATATGTTCAAGCAAAGACCTCAGTTATTCACAAAAGGCCTGTTTAGAGATGCCAGCTCAAGTACATATCTTCAGGATGTGCATGTTAGGACAAAAACATTATAGAATGTGTAAAATCGATGTAAACAACGGCCAGGATGTGAAAAGAGCCTTGGTTCATTTGTCTTGTAGAGCAGCACAGCTCACTACTATGCCATCACAGCACCATTTGTTTACAATATAATGTCAAAACACATTACATAATGTATCAACAGAAAGTGACTTAAGAGTCATGGTTAGTTTGTAGAGCAGTAAGTGGCCCAATCAATTCTAAAAAAGATCTAGGCCTGAACATTGGTGAGGGTCTAGTTGAACTGCTGATGGACACACAAGGAATTTGTGAGGAAATAGGCTCTAAATGATTGTAATTGTAGTACTCAATATTTCCATCCTGTAATTACCACATACAAATAAACTTGCTTATATAATCACCCGTTTTGTAAACATAATCTAATTATACATGAGAGCTAGAACATTTCTTATCATCATCTTTTGAAAGCCAACAACCCATCCTGAAAAAGACAATAGTTCATCACAGAGCAACTGGCTTGATTAACAAACAATACAACAGCATTCCTGTAAAATTTGAAGGATTTTAAATTGAATAATATTATGTATGTAATTCATATGATGTACTATCTTATATCTGCAGCTGAAAGCATGTATTATAATATGTATATTATTATAATTATGTATTGGTGCAAAATGTGGCTAGAAGCTCTGGAGTTTTTCCAGAAAGTTGTGCTAGCATGCTTAACAGCTTAAAAAAAGAACCAGAAGATCCTAGTTTGATGCCTACTTGTTGATCACATGTTAAGTTTCTTGCAGCACACAATGTGAAACTTTGTCATCTATAGCAATACGACCTTCACATTGGTGCTGAGTATTTAGCAGCTCAACTCAACTCAAAAGTGGCTGAAGAAAGAACTAAGATAATATAATAAATTATTTAATGTTTGTGACCTTTCTGGGATAGCCATCAACAACAGAGATCCTTTAATGTGTTTTATAACAGTACTTTAGAAAATATGATTCATTATTCTTATTTTGTATTCTTAATGCTACCTACAATTGTTTTCTATTTATAAAAGACACTGTCAGGAGAGACACTTCAATAATAAAATTGCATTCTGCAAATCAAAACAATAGTGCTTGTTGCGTGAACGCTAAAGGAAGTTGTAAATGTAAGAGGAGAGGCACATCCCACCTTCTTCCTGGGATACCCTACTCATTTGCCTTCATTTACATCTTTCTGCGGTACCCAAACATAGCACTCACCTTCACACTTAGTCCTGAACCTCCTTCTGACAGAAATTTTATTGATCTTAAAAGCACCTCAACAAGGGAGTACATGGTGTAGTTTGTTTATCATTAATCACAGGACACACAGAACGGTGTCTCTTTTCTGTGTCTCACAAATGTTTTAAATATTATTCTTCATTATGGTTGCTCTATTTATATACAAAGGAAAATCTGATGCATCTTTTGGAAACTAATTATATAATACAGCACTCTGTGATGTTTTCCATTTGTCTTTTTGTGTTTAATGGACACCTTTTTCTTTCCCCTTCATCCATTGATTTTTTAGACTACCATACAGTGTGGTTGCTACTTGCTACTATTTTGTTTTAGTGCATTTCTGTCTACAATTCTGAAAGAGGCCTTGCCTATATTTCTTTAGTCCCTGAATGGAGATTATTTATAATAGTTGACATTAATCTTTCATATTATTTTTAATATTTTAATGTTCTAAGGTAATATTTTTATTTTTGTTGTAACACACATATGTTTAATTAAGTATCAGCAAAATCAGCAGCTGGTCTTTCGCTTATACTTTATATAAACAGGTTAACACTTTCACTCACCAACACTTGACTAGAAATTAAAAACAGACAGAAGCAGTTCTTTGTGAAATGGGAGGTGAATAAGGTCTGGTTATTTTTATTTTCTCTTAAAGGTCCTTATTGACTACCAAAAACTTACATTTGGATCCTGAGCACCTGTAGGTGCCCATACAACCACCTTCTCCAATCACCCATAAGATTCGTTTTGGATTGATACAGAAAGCTAAAAGGGACGAGAATAGGAAAAGTTAAAAACAACAGAGGTTTGGGAAGTTGAGAATCATCCAAGGTGGTAATATGTTGTGCTTAAAAAACTGAGAAAATATTTCAAGAAACATTCATTTCTTATAAAATAGACAGTAACTGAGAAACTTTAACCAATTCTCCCAAATAAAATGTGTGTAAGCTAATTCTGCAGTATTACCACCAAAGAAAAACCTGGCTTTGTATCTCATGTGTTTGGGTGTACAATGGGTGCACAGATGAACAATAGATTGTCCTGTACTGTTACAAAATGGATATTATGAACATATGTAAATCCTCTTTAATCCATACTTCTTTAAACAACATCTTCCTTAAAACGTTCTGTTATCCGTAACAGGTGATCTTCCTTTAGTCCCGGAAGTACTAGTTTTAACTCGAATCAAAACAAATATTCCAACATTTTTTTGCTATATGAGAGGAAATGGGTAGTCTTTATTTTATTTCAATGTGAAGGTCAAAGAAACTTGCCAAGATTTAGTCCTGTGACAGCAATCAATCCTCCTTGTTCAGAAATAGACTGATGTGATTGATTTCAATCTCATCCCATAGAATGGCAAACATTTTAGAATTTGGGGGGTCAAGTTTAGCTTCTTCACATCATTGTCCAGCGCTTCCGTTCCAGTGGTCGTGTTTTTGGCACTGGTGTTGTAGTTTTTATTAATTTATTTATGACTTTTCATATGTTATCAACAAACCAATGTAGGCCATGACGAAATTAACTGAGATGTCAAAAAAAGAATAAAAACCAATTTTTACTTCTTCATATTATTATTGTTATTATTACTAATTTCCATGCTTATTCAAGGGGTTTTATCTGTGACTTTTTTCAGATATTGTGGGAGCCCTTTGTGAAGAAAGAGATTAAGAAAGATTGTACACAGTTCAATAAAGAGCTAAAAGCCAAATAAAACTTATGCAGTCGGAGAGCAGAGACAAAAAAGTTTTGTGTTGGTAAAACCTGATAAAATCAACAAGGTAGAAAGAAATGTGAAAGCAGCAAGAATGGCATATTTGCATCATTATCACAGAATACACAGTATTTATTTCTAGCAATGCAGCACAGACTACAATGATCTGAACTGATCGGCTTTCTCTTAGGTTGTCAACACCTGATCACTGATATGAATTTCAGCCAAAGTAGGTTATGAAAACCAAGAATGTGACCATCTAACAGTATATGACAAGGAAATACAAATGGAAAAGATAGAACAATGTAGTCAACCAAGTGAATAAAATCGTCCTCAGTAAGAAGAAGTAAATTCCATGATAGTCAATACTGAAGTAATGTTTTACACATTAAAACGATGGTAACTTGCTTTAAGCCCTTAGGAATTTCTTGCTATATAAAGATTTCTGAAAAATGCATGTTAAAAGATTGCATATATACGTACAAGACTGGATACATGTTATCCAGACTGGGAAAGTTATTTGATTTTGTTTATTTTAAACCTGGTAGCTTTACAGTTTCTATAATTTCCAAATTGTTTAATATATTCTTCATGCTAGCTCCAGCTACTGTCATATTATTGATAGCTACTTTAATATATACTTAATATTCTTCTTGTTGTACTTAATGAACTTCATCTCTTGTTTAACCACTCTTGTCGTAATTAAATATTAAAAGAAATACTTAAGATTATCTTTTGTTTAATTAGTAACATGCGTATGACTGGAGCTACCTTTTTTCTTTTTCAACCTCACTTTTAACTGTTGCTTTTATATGCTCATAAGCTGTAGTTTGCACTAATTTTATTTCTTACAGTTTATGTGTTATATGCTGATTGTTTTCTCAGTATTTGGACTAAATTAATCCTTTTTGCAACATTATTGTTGTATTTTTTTAGTGCAGTTAATGATGAAATACTGTTTAATTATATTATATATAATATTTACTCTGTATAAAATAGAATAAAATAAAACCTAATGCTATTAAAAATATATATATTTTTTCTTTTAATTTCAGAAACTGTCTGCTCGCTTGCCTAGGATCCGAGACACACGAGATGCTCCTCATAGCTGTGTTTGCCCACCAGGTAAGCTTTCATCGTCATATATCTCTGTAAGATTTGGTCATTTATGGTTAAAATTATACCCAGCAATCCTCCTCTTTTGAGAGCCTTCAGTCAGACTTTGATTTTAGGTGTTAAAGGATATAAGCATTATATTATATTATATTATATTATATTATATTATATTATATTATATTATATTATATTATATTATATTATTATAATTTAGTAACTCAGAAGATGAGATTAAGTTTAAACAACATACTTACAAACAGTCAGCAATGAATTCATTTTAGAAAATTAACAGTAGTCAGAAAAAACATTGAAAGAAAAAGCTAAACAAGAATAAATTATGTCAAATAATAGTGTAGCAGATCACACTACAGCAGTTTTTATTTTGACTTTGGTAGTGAAGGACAATTGCAAGTATGCAATTTTTGAGTTATTAAAAAAATAACTATCCACGTAATCAATACAACCTAACTTTATTTTAAAAACAGTACATTTCACAAAAGCATATTTGTAGGAAGACAAAAAGCAGTGGAACCTGTAAGTGTAATTTCTATTAGAAGATTAAACTGTATGTGTAAATGGTGGTAATGGTGATTACTGTCATTTTCCTTTTTCAAAAATACTCCTACTTTCTGTAGAATCTGTTCTATCTTCAATAGGAAGACAGGGTATAACTCACCCAGCAGAGTCATTTATGGTTGTTATTATATGGTATATTAAATCTGTATAGGTTTAAAATTAGATACATTGTTTGTAAACTTTATCATTAATAACAGTCAAACATATGCTTTGTCAGTAGGTGTAATTAGTGAGAAATATTTACTTGCATCCCTAGGGTTAACATTTTGAAAATATACATTTTTATCATCGTCACCATGTTCTTTTATTATTTAAAAATGAGACAACTCAAGCAAGATACTGTTACAATAAAATTATTGATGCATGTAATCAGCATTTGGCTTGAGCATGCTATTTGGCTTCTTGATCTTATGCACAATGTGTGGTATTAAACTGTGCTTCTTCACAGTTAGCTACCTAATTGGTTAGATTGTTGTTATTTTAATTAAATTATATGTATTATAGTTGGACAAGAATAATTCAACATAAAAGCATGCATATATACATTTTTGTATTTTTTTGGTTTGTGTTGTTGACATGTACACATATCACCTAAGTCTGGGGGATGCCAGTATCAGGGAATGGAATTTCAATTAAAGGAATAAGTGGCCTTGCTAGGCTCCTTAATTGGGTACTACAGTAAGCCTAATGCCACAGTGACAGGTACAACTACCAGGTTTTATTATATTAAATTGTAAAACTCAGGGCTTTTTACTTTGAATCCTAAAACCATGTCTGGATATTATTTTGAATTGAGCTGCAAATTGACCTCAATGAGGTTTACCAAAGGGATAACAGTTAAAGCTTTTAACTTAAATTTAAATTTAAACTAATGTTCATTAGAAAGAAGTAGAGTGGACTGAGTTTTGGAAAGAACAGTTTACTAGTGAAACCTTTCCGGTAAACTAATCAGAAGCAGGCTGGATTTTTATTTTTACTTTTTTTTGCTCACACTCAGATAACATCTCAGTATTAGTGTATACCTCAGAAATATAATGAAGGCCATGCTTTCACAATGTTTAAATTCTTTGAGCTTTGGTTTTTGATATATGCCATATTTTAGTCTTTGTTTTGGTGTACAAAATATTATTTATAATATATATATAATATGTACAAAATAATATTTATAAAATATTTTTAATATGCAGTAAATGGATTACAGTTTTTTTCATTTCTACTTTAACAAACAGTTTGTCGATTTTGACATCTCCCCATCCTCTTGATCCCGTGTTAGCAGTAATCTCAAATAGTGAAAAACTTGACATAATTAAAATAATGATTTCATCCAGCATTGATAAGAGATATTGTTCAAGCACCTAGTAAAACCTTAACTGCTTTACTTGCAGTGAATATATATACCAAAAAGATAATTATTTCATATTTAACAGTAAACTTTAAACATATTTTAGGAAAATCTAAGAACAGTATTATTGCATTAGAGACAGTAATGTATACTCTCACAATACATATTACCCAACAGAAATTCTTCCTTCTCACATTGAGTGATTTTTTTCTGTTGTGTTAAAGAGGCAAACCCTATGTTTGCACTTCAATTAAGATTTTTTTTATTATTTATATGTAAACATTTTCTCCAAATTATATAGTTTTATTAAGAATGCAAATCTGCATGTGGATCATTTTTTGTTAGTTGTAATTGTAGATTTATAGTAATTCAGTTCTCGTCCGTTTATTCTTATAAAGTGTACTTTCACTTACAATCCCAGTGTGTCATATGGAAATGGAGTATAATTGAAACAATACACAAAACTACATAGGATCAGTTGGACAGTTAGGCCAACTATGGGCTCTCCGTGTGCTCTCCACAGTTCAGTTAAGCACAAGGAAATGACGAAGGTGCCAATGTAGTGCAGTAAAGGTCTGACGCTGGCTCCATCAATGGAATGACACATATGTTCATCTGAGAGTGGTCTTTGACCTAGGAGACTGTGGGTGACAGTTAACCCACGTCAACAAGATATGATTTTGTGCACTTATTGCAAAAGAGTTTGGCCAAAAATTTTGAACTGATGTTTTTGTTTTACTCTCTGCCAGTTCTAGGAGGCTATGTATTATGTTTGTTTGCATTTTGGTTTATTATCGGTATTTACAGAGACCGATATTTGAAAATAAATTATTAATACACATATTAACACACTTATGCCTATCCCAGTAACACGGGGCATGAGGCCGAAAACAACTGTTGAACAGAGTGCCAGTCCACAGGGTGTACACACACACACACCCGCGCTTATTTACATGGTTACCAATTAATCAATTCTGTACCACCACATGATTCAGACACAGAATACTTGGCTACATTGGATCTATAAGGCAGCAACCCTTGTCACAGTGCCACCATGCTTTCTACTGTCTGTTACTGAGAGAGGAAATAGACAATGTGTGGTTGTGTATGTGACCATTGCACATACTTGTACTATGCTTTTGTAATTCCGTTTAAATACAATGATCTTGTCTTCAGATAAGAGAACTATGTAAAGAATAACTTGAATAATAATCTCTGCAAGACATACAATGGCACTGTGACTTTAATTCACTGTAAAGACTCTTAAGTAAAGCTGTATGTTTAACTGTGCTTGGAATACATAAAACAACCAATGCTATTTGAACACTTTGTACAAGGTGACATATTGCTGACAGGTGGACAGGCCACACATATACACATTACTAGCACTGTATTGAGCAACTAGGATCAGAAGGCAGGTCATTGTTTGAGTCTATTTATAGGACGTTGCATGAGAAGAAGACAGCTGCAAGCAGGTGGCTAAATTACTAAAGGCAGCTTTCCCTAAAAGGTGTTCTGATTCTAAAATCGCAGACTGTCAGGCATTTCATAAGCAGACAGTAGAGACAAGTACGTTAGGTATGCATGAATGTCCAAAACAGTTTTAAGCATCTACTTCATGTACATTTCATTTAAGTTTATTATTAGAATGTTGTTCTTTGTTCTGATAATTCTTTGAAGGGAAATGAATCCTAACATATTATCACAGCAAGAATGTCTTATTCAGTGCACTCCTCTCACTAATACATAGCACAGGATCCTGGAGAAACGACCAAATGTAAAACATTCCATCAGTACTAAAAGTTTAAAACATTGAAACGACCGTATATTACACAAATATATATCATACTTCAAAAGCTTTCCAGTAATGGAATAGAGGAAAATAGCAAGTTCAATATTACATGAATCCTGCATCAAAACAAATTCCACTGGGCCAGCTCTAACCAGCTGGCTATTCAACATCTCCCAAGGCAAGTCAGTAGTTGTGACACTAAATTGATAAATTACAGTAGATATAGAAAATTTGCAAAATAATAAAGCATCATACATTTACACAGCATGTCATCTATTCTGCTTAATCAAGTTTTAGTGTGCCTTGAGCAAGAACATTTTCCGGCAATGTCAGGCACAAGGCAGGAATCAGCCCTGGGTGGAGTGTAAGTTGTGTTACACTACTTTGTGATAAAACAATGAGTCTTTCACACATTACTCTGAATGGCGAAAACACAATGTGTAAGTTCATCACATTAGTCTAGTACCTTGGTAACAAAATCTGATAAAATGTCATAAATAACACAATGAAGTACTCATATACATAAGCCTAAATATTCCACAAATCAAAATAATAAAATAGTCACACCAGACTGGTTTAACTATGTAGCCTTTCATATTTTGTGCTATTTCAAAGTCACTTTTAGCTGGAAGTGTAAAGTCTAACCCTGGATTTAACACTTGTCCATCATAGGGCATCCTCATACACATGCCCAGTGTCACTCAATTTGGAGGTGCCAATTAGCATAATCGAAACCACACAAAGAGTGACAAGGCAGAAAACCCAAGTCCCATGGATCTGTGAGGTAGAAGCAACAACAACAACATTTATTTATATAGCACATTTTCATACAAAATGTAGCTCAAAGTGCTTTACATAATGAAGAAAAGAAAAATAAAAGACAAAATAAGAAATTAAAATAAGACAACATTAGTTAACATAGAAAAGGAGTAAGGTCCGATGGCCAGGGTAGACAGAAAAAACAAAAAAAAAACTCCAGACGGCTGGAGAAAAAAATAAAATCTGCAGGGGTTCCAGGCCACGAGACCACCCAGTCCCCTCTGGGCATTCTACATAACATAAATGAAATAGTCTTCTTTGTAGTTAGGGTTTTCACGGAGTCACTTGATGCTGATGGTCATGCAGACTTCTGGCTTTTAATCCATCCATCATTGTTGGAACATCACGGTGCTTTGAGTAGATGGTGGTGGCTTGCGCCACCACCAAAAGGACACCGGAAAAGGAAACAGAAGAGAGAGTAGGGGTTAGTACAGATTTTAGAGCCACCATGAATAGTTATTATAATGAATTGGATATACAGAGTATCAGGATTAAATTACAGTGAAGTTATGAGAAGGCCATGTTAAAATAATGTGTTTTCAGCAATTTTTTGAAGTGCTCCACTGTATTAGCCTGGCAAATTCCTACTGGCAGGCTATTCCAGATTTTAGGTGCATAACAGCAGAAGGCCGCCTCACCACTTCTTTTAAGTTTTGCTCTTGGAATTCTAAGGTGACACTCATTTGAGGATCTGAGGTTATGATTTGGAATATAAGGTGTCAGACATTCCGATATATAAGATGGGGCAAGATTATTTAAGGCTTTATAAACCATAAGCAGAATTTTAAAGTCAATCCTGAATGAAACAGGTAACCAGTGTAGTGACATCAAAACTGGAGAAATGTGCTCGGATTTTCTTTTCCTAGTTAGGATTCTAGCAGCTGCATTCTGCACTCGTTGCAAACGATTTATGTCTTTTTTGGGTAGTCTTGAGAGGAGTGCGTTACAGTAATCTAGGCGACTGAAGCACTAACCACTATGGTCTCAGTCTAGTTACCCTTTGTGTGGAGTTTGCACACCATCCCTGAAATTGTGAAGAAGTTTCACTGGATTCTGCAGTTTTTCTCCCATAATCGGAAGACATGAGTATTAAGTTATTTTGCATGTTTAATTGGTGCAGTTTGAGTGAGTGTGCACTTTTGCATGACTGTGCCCTATGGAAGACTGGCATTCCATCCAGGGTTAATTCCCACCTAATTTTCCAGTGCTAGCAGGATGGGTGAAAGCTATAGATGGATGGATGGATATAATAATGTCATTTAAAGTTGTCTCTAAATGATAATTTGTCTTGCCATAAGAATAATCCATGAATTAAAAAAAAAATGTTTACAATCAAAAGACAAATGTTTTTTTTCTGTTGAAATCAAAATAGCACCAATCAAGGAAGTTAGAGTTTCACCACACATTTATACTTTTTGATGAGCTGTTTGATGTTACGTTTCATTGCCCTTCTTGAGTTGGAGAATTTTGTTTTGGTACTTTCATTCTTTTTTCTGTACTGATGGGTCTGTCTTTGCTTAGTGTAATCACAGAGTTGTGCTGTACACTCATACTGCTGTGCTGTATGCAGTTTTAACCTCTACTAATCCAAGTACTCCTATATATATAATATATATATAATATATAATGGGCGGCACGGTGGCGCAGTGGGTAGCGCTGCTGCCTCGCAGTTGGGAGATCTGGGGACCTGGGTTCGCTTCCCGGGTCCTCCCTGCGTGGAGTTTGCATGTTCTCCCCGTGTCTGCGTGGGTTTCCTCCGGGCGCTCCGGTTTCCTCCCACAGTCCAAAGACATGCAGGTTAGGTGGATTGGCGATTCTACATTGGCCCTAGTGTGTGCTTGGTGTGTGGGTGTGTTTGTGGGTGTCCTGCGGTGGGTTGGCACCCTACCCTGGATTGTTTCCTGCCTTGTGCCCTGTGTTGGCTGGGATTGGCTCCAGCAGACCCCCGTGACCCTGTGTTCGGATTCAGCGGGTTGGACAATGGATGGATGGATAATATATAATTTTTCAATAGTTGCCTTGAATGATGTATGTTGTTTATTATAAAAAGCTCTCTTGTTTTTCTGTCCTTCTTCTCCAAAGCACACAACAAAAATCATAGGCATAAAAGACTAGCAAAAATTCAAAACATGACTATGTCCCTGAAAACACCTTTTAGCTTCTAAGAAAGAAAATAATGCTTGGAATTCAAAACTATGAAAATGACCTTATCATGCTGCCCATCTTAAATAGTCATCATTATAAAGCAGACACAAGCACCCATGAATTTCTATCACAAAATGCTGGAGCCTAGCCAAGAAAATGACATTGCCATCATAATTATAAAAAATATAAGAAAAAGAATATCTCACACGTGGACTTAAGTTCCAAAACTCTGATTCATGACAGCTCTTGTGTATTTTTTCATCTTCCAATAAATCATGTCAGAAGTATTTTATCTTATTTAATTAAGGTGGCTCCAAGGTAAGGCTTTGCTTTTGGTTTGTGTAGAACTTCTTATTATCATATTGGAACATATTTCTTGAAAATTGTGTAAATGGTTCACCTTTAGGACCAAACTTGGATATCTTCTGTACAAGACTACATATTTGTCTTTGATCTTTCCTTTAGATAATGTGAATTTACGTGCGTGAAAATAGGCTGCAATGGAATGCAATGATGTTGATAGCTGTGATCCAACTTGAGAAGTTGTCTGATTCTGGTACCCATTTCTAGTTACAAAAACATGGTTTTGTCATCTAGGAGCTAATTCATTCAAAACCATAAGATCATTGATTGGTTCCATTTTTATCCATGTAACGAAATGAGTATAAAAATAAACATAATAAATAGAGTAATATACTTTTCTTTTGATGTGAGTACTCAAAATCACTTCTTTTATGTGACGGTAGAATAGTTGGAGGTGATCCGACCCATGCAGTGTAGTTTAGTGCTGTGCAGGTTGCAGCACTGAAGAAAAAAAATATCTCAAGAAAATAGCCTTCAGTGGCCCATGTTGAATAGTTCATTACACCTTCAGGTAGTGTATTAAACACAAGTCTTTATCCTAAAAATATCAAGCATTTGTCTCACAATACAATATAAATATTGGCAGCAAGTCTTGTGATATAACACATTTTCTGTGAAGCAACACTGCCATTTGTCTGTCCTGAATCAACCCTTCCTCAGACTCATCCTGTAACTCCTGGTTCAGTTCCCAGTTTCCTGAATTAAAAAAAATATATATTAAACAGTTTGCTTTGTTTATAACCTTCAGGAATTCAAACACCTCTACTGGGTCTTCTGTTGTTCTTATGCTTTCTTGGCTGTGTAGTTTCTCTTTCCCTGTTTTAAATTTAAGTTCCATAAATCTTGGCATTTGTTACAGTGCTATCTTTTAAAACCTTTCATAGTCATTGGTATCTTTCTTATGTATTCATAGGAACAGCACTCATTACTTCAACAATCTGTAACTAGTATGTAGTACAACCTTGAAATTACTTTTCATGATATAAAGATGAATTCCAGTAACTAGGTGGATATCTGCTCATTTTATTATGGCCCCACATGGACCTTATCAGCTATACACTTACTGATATCAAACTTCTACTCACAAAAGTAGTTTGAAAATTGACTTCCTCACATTGCATATTAATTATTACACAAGTCATAGATGTTATATGTATATAGAGTAAATAAATAAAAAAAAATAAAAGTAAGAGATGAATTGGTGTTGTAAATAAGGTAGACAAAACACAAAAAAAGGTTTGGGGGTACTACCTTGGTAACCCCATATACAGTACTTGAAGATTAGTCAAAGAAATAAAGCATGTCTTTACAGACATGAGTTTGGAACAGAACCAAGGAATTGAAGTCAAGTGCTGGTTTATATGGTTGGTTGGTAGACAGGAAGGGGCAGCTCCAGGAGAGCAATGCCATTGGTGGTCGAGTCAACAGTCAGCTGGGGCCTCATGTATAACGCCGTGCGTAGAACTCACACTATAACATGGCGTAAGCACAAAAGCGGGAATGTGCGTACGCACAGAAAAATCCAGATGCAGGAATCTGTGCGTACGCAAACTTCCACGTTCTTCCGGTACATAAATCCCGATCAGCGTGAAAAGTAACGCACGTGCACTCGCTTTCTGTCCCGCCCCAACTCCTCCCAGAATTACGCCTCTTTGAATATGCAAATCAATATAAATAGCCCTTAAACTCAGCCTTCTGTGAAAAGACAATGGGAAAAGCACGGGGGAAAATATAAGAATTTCAGCGAATACAGAGTGGAGGCAAGGAAAAACGTACTATTTGTTGGTTTAAACAGTGGTATAATCAACAAAAGGAAGTTGATCGAGTGACAGAGTGTCGGAGAAACTCGAAAGCTCAAGTTCACAAAGTCGCACAGTGCCCGAAATAAAAAAGTTGTCACATATCAAAGTCGGTGTGAAAAGGCGACTCATAGCCCACCGTCTGAGTGTCATATGAAAGCTTATTAGGATACAGAGAAAAAAAAATAGGCACACAGTGGGAAAAAAGCACAAAATGTCAACTTTAATCTCAAAATTTCCACTTTAATCACGTAGTTTATTTTGTCATTAAAGTAGAACATCATAAACTTCATCTTAAAATTGTTTATTTTACTAGTTTCTCAAATCCCATTGTAACTAAAGTAGCACGTTAAATGCTTTGTTCTGTGTTTGATCTTCTATGTGCTCTATGTGTGTGAATCACTACGTGTTTCCGTTCTTTCTCTTTCTCCGACAGGATACAGAATCCATTACATTCGTGATATTATAGCTCTCTGAATAATTAAAATACTGAGATGTATACGTGATATCTTTTTCATGATGATAGGTATGAAAGCATGTTATTAAACATGGGAACACAGTGGCGCAGTGATTGTTCATATCTCATGCAAGAGGCTTGCTATGAGGGACTCATACCTTGCTGCGCCATGCGCGACCCTCGATGAAATAATTTATTACAGAAGTACAGTCTCTTTTAAACGTACTAACCTCCAATTCCTGTCCTTACTTTGCTTTCTCCAAATACCCAGATCGCCACACAATCAGCTCTGTAATAGACGTTAAGCCATCTGTAAGCTTAGAACGCAGATTCTTCAAAACGTTTAAGGAACATTGAAATAACTTCATAGGACATGTTTAATTATTCTATCCGTCTATCTTTCCAGTGTCGCGTCAGCACCAGTAAGAATACAGCGCAAGGCAGGAGCAATCCGTGAACTAGCTTGCGCTACGGCACCATGTCCTCACGTTTAATTATTAATGATACAGATTATTTAAATGAAGTTAAAGTTTTATCTATATACTATAATCAACATTTTTTGCTGCATTTCATCTTAAAAATGATATCGTCATCATGCGCGCTTTATAAAGTGGCGCAGGTTGTGCAATTTTATAACTGTAGTGCAAGTTTACAGTGGGGTAATTGTACTTATGAGTACAAACAATTCTACAAGGAGCACTTGATTGAGTGTGTTTGTAGTTCTTGGGATGAAACTGTTTCTGAACCGCGAGTTCCATACAGGCAAGGCTTTGAACCGTTTTGCTGTGGCTGAGGCAGCGTGCTTGATACTGTATACCGATAATTCTCTTTCCGATCAGCTGCTGCTGTGATTCCCCACTCAGATACAGTGATATAAATACTCTGAGTGGCGCAGTGAGAGTAATATGGAAAAAGATGATCCGCTGTGGCAACCCTTAACGGGAGCAGCTGAAAGAAGAAAAAGATGCAGTGAGAGTAACAAAGCTAAAGCAGTTAGATAGATAGATAGATAGATAGATAGATAGATAGATAGATAGATAGATAGATAGATAGATAGATAGATAGATAGATAGATAGATAGATAGATAGATAGATAGATAGATAGATAGATACTTTATTAATCCCAATGGGAAATTCACAGTTATGGTATTTGGAATACTATGGCTATTTCCTGGACCATTATAATGCTACAGGTTAATTACAATCAGATGCATTACACTAATAAACAATATGCAGTTAATTTCAGTGTATTTATAAAGCTGCGTCAGGAATGTGGGTCTAAGAAAGAAAGGGTAACTACATAGGAACAGTAGCACTGCTTTGATGCTGGGTGCCGCCAGTCTGCAAAACTGAGCGGAGAAATTGCATACGCCAGGGTATGAGGTACCGTGGAATCGTGCGTGGCTTTACGCTAAGTTTAGGTTTTATACATTGCAATTTGAGCGTGGAAACGTTCGTACGCAAGATTTCTGTGCGTACGCACCATTTATACATGAGGCCCGTGGTCTGCAGAGAGAGAAAGAGAGAAAGGATCAGAGCACAGAGCCAAGCCATGGCTCAGTGGGCAATCACAATTACTGAAGCCCCTAAGCTGTCTCCCATGCGTGCACACGCGTGTGACAGTGTATATATAAGGGTAGAGAGAGGATGGCTTAGTAGTTATTGCTGCTGCTTTACAGCTCTAGTGGACTGTAGTCAATCATTGCCCATGTAGTAATTGTGCATTCTCCCCATGCATTTTCTTCAGATACTACTCAAGTTTTTTTCTCATTTCCATAGATGCATGTCTTAGAATGATGGCCAAGTCTAATTCATTTGAGATAAATAAGAGTGACTATGTGCCCTATAATGTACTAGAGCCTCATCCATCAATGGTTCCTAATTTATACCCAGTGTCCTTTATATTGTTAGCAGATTTACCGGGCCCTTAAAATTTATAGCCTAAAGAAAGCTTAAAAAAAATTTTTAAATTTTCTCATTAATAGCCTATTACCTAAAGTAGATAAAATAACAAACCAGAACGTTTGGGGCAGTGTAAAAATGAGAGGGTTAGGTACTTACCATCAAAACCTGGGCTGGGGGGTTGCCCCCTCAGAGATATTTCAGAGTGATAGAATGGATAT
This sequence comes from Erpetoichthys calabaricus, assembly GCF_900747795.2. NCBI lineage: Eukaryota > Metazoa > Chordata > Cladistia > Polypteriformes > Polypteridae > Erpetoichthys > Erpetoichthys calabaricus. The sequence continues at coordinate 109,864,213 of NC_041395.2, read as the reverse complement.
AGGGGCGACACGGTGGCTCAGTGAGTAGCGCTGCTGCCTTGCAGTTAGGAGACCTGGGTTCACTTCCCGGGTCCTTCTGCGTGGAGTTTGCATGTTCTCCCCGTGTCTGCGTGGGTTTCCTCCGGGCGCTCCGGTTTCCTCCCACAGTCCAAAGACATGCAGGTTAGGTGGATTGGCGGTTCTAAATTGGCCCTAGTGTGTGCTTGGTGTGTGGGTGTGTTTGTGTGTGTCCTGCGGTGGGTTGGCACCCTGCCCAGGATTGGTTCCTGCCTTGTGCCCTGTGTTGGCTGGGATTGGCTCCAGCAGACCCCCGTGACCCTGTGTTGTTCGGATTCAGCGGGTTGGATAATGGATGGATGGATAGAATGGATATATACCATTACACAATGGCGGTTGGTGGGGTCCCTCCAGGAATTTTACAATCGTAAGGAACATATACAAATGCAAATAGCAGTGGGAGGAGTGATAGATGAAAAAATATGATAAAAATGCAGTGGAGGAGGGTTGAAAAATAGCCTAAAATACCACATTATTTTAAAAAAGTACCCCCAAAAAAACCCAACCTGCGAAAGCCCATTTTTTCCTGTGGATGATGATTAATAATAGCCCAACTGGATGAGAAAACCACGGACCTGACAACACTGCTTGTTGGCCAAGGTCTCCAGGACTCTGACTGTGTCTAGCTTGTCTCTGACTCCTTTCCTACAATCTGGAAGTAGTTCTACAATTGGCTGATGAGCAGATATTGTTGTTTATCATTTATGTTGATTAGTTTCTACTTTGTTTATGATGTGTTTGAACAAATCTGTATACTTTTATGCGATAGTTCTGTATTTAGTGAGAGGTATAATCTATTCTTTCCTTTATCCTTGAGTGTTTACACTTGTTGAGGAGCACTGTGCAAGAACAAAGTAGCTTTTACTGTTGTATTGCATTTCTGAGGTGGCAATGATACAGTAGGTTGGTCATCCAGATCTGTGACAAGGATTAATTGTGTTTTGTTTTGCGTATTGGATTTGCATCATTTTTTTGACACCCTTTGTACACTCAGCCTTCCTGGGAGGGGATCTCTCTCTCTCTGAATTCTCTATTCCAAGGTTTTTTCCATTTTTTTCTCTACAAAGTTTTTTTGGGGGGGAATTTTTTTTTGTCTTCTTAGGAAGTCAAGGCTGGAGGTCTGTCAAAAAAACAAAGAGCCTTTTAATGAAGTGCCATTGAGGAATTTCTTGTGTGATTTTGGGCTGTCCAAGAAATACATCGTTCTTATTGTTGTTGTTGTTTACTTCGGAAATCAGATTAAGATTACTCCAAAGATGAATGAATACATGGTTAAATAAAGAAGGGTTTCATTACAGATAACACTTGCGGTTATTGTTTTCAACCCAACATCTTTTGACTGACACCTTTATCCAAGGTGCCCTAACAAGATCAGCGTATTTTTACAGTTGGAACTCAGGCAAGGTAAATGACTTGCACAGTGAGACAAAGGCAAGAACTGAACCTGCAACCATCTGAGTTACAGTGGAGTGCCTTAGTCTCCATTCCAGACAACCTACCAAGTTAGCCTAACACATTTAGTAAGATCTTACTCCATTCTACTTATCACTCTAATCTAACAATGGAGTCTAAGAGCATATACACAGATTTACAAATATAAAACAGAAAATAAAGCACTATGTAATACATGAATGCTTATATACACATATCAGCTCAAAGAGAGAATAATACATTAATAAACAGAGCATTGTAATTAGTTTTTATATTTCTAAAGGTGGAAATTGAGAAATTATAAATTAAGGTAATATTTATCTGGTGTTCTAAATTTCATTTTTTATTATTTATCTTAATTTGCATCTCAGTTAATTAATAATTATGTAGATTCATTTTAGAAGTAAGTATGCCTGGTTTAGTAAAAGCATCGTTAGGCATTTAATTTACTGCATTATAGGTGAGAAGTGTGGCATCATGGTTTAAGGTTTGGAGTTCAAACCCTAAGGTTGTGGGTTCACATCCCACTACTTGCAATGTGTTACCATGAGCTAGTCAATTGACTTGCCTGTACTACAATTGCCCTTAGTTCTTGCACCAAGTGTTCACAGCTCCTCAGCCCAATGTGTTTTGACTGAACTGAAGTAGGATCAACACTGGATAGATGCATGAACTTATTACATCAATTAAAAGTTTAAAAACATATTCATGCCTACTATTTATTTAATATAGTAATCCAGCCACTCACCCATTATCTAAATCTGTTTACCCATTTCAGGGATGCAGGAACCTAAACCTGTTTCTGCAGTAGGAATAAGCCCTGCATGGAACACAAGTCTCTTACAGGGGCACTCAAACACAAAACTGTCCTTACTAATCTGGGCTATTACTAATCTGCCTAACACATACATTTAGGATGTTTAAGGAAAACAAGGGGACTTTGATAAAAATGTAATGTTTCCACAGAGACAGTATTTGAAATTCAGAGAAAGCTGTTAAGCAGTAGTACTAGCCACAGCATCACCATTACAAATAATAACTAGTTTATTGGCGTGGAAATTTTGGTCAAGGCCAGGACTGCCAGTGAGAATGAAACTTACACTGGCTACAGTGATACAAATGCCAGTGCTACAACTGTGCTGCCAGGAAGTCATATGCTTAATGTGTGTGTGCAAGTATCACAGATACACTGCCTAGAATGACCAGAAGGACGTTTTTTAGATTTAGACAAAATAGTCAAAATAACAGGACAAAGATGAAAACCAGGAAGTTCAAATAAAACAAATAATGAATCCCAAACAATAAACCAGAATTGCTGCTAAAAGTGTATAGAGCAAAAGCCATTAACTAGAAAGATAGCACAATGAGACACACACAATGTCTTTTGAAGAATCTGCAATACTGGATAACCAAGAAGTGCATAGTGCCCACCATTGTACTGTTGCATGCATGACGTCACACCATGCACACAACGTTGTGGCAATGGTAGAGAAAATAGCTTTGTTCATATCTACAAAAAATAGTCCTGAATGACTTTAAAATAATCTGACTACTAAAACTCAAGTCTTAATCAAAATGCCGATGACAGAAAAAGAGTTTTCATATTCTAAAAACCCTAAAGAGAAAAAGAAAAACCACAGATAATGTCAAATAATGATAAGAATCCATAAAAAACAAAACAGTATCAAAACAAAAGAAGAGATACAAGCTGTGGCACTAGTAGCAAAGTGAAAGACATGTTTTTCACTTTTCCATCTAGTTGCCCCTGGGCTCTTCTCGTTATGCAGCATTCTTGAGGTTGCAGTCATATGGTGGAGAAGCATGGAAAATCAAAAAGAAACACATGGTGACATTACTCAAACCTTTTGTACTTAGTGCCTTTAGAAAGTTACCCATTGACGCTCTCCTTTTGTTTAGTGTTTTGATTCTTCTGCCTTTTGGATTTTTTTTGGTCTATTGTTTTTGTCCTTGTTTTAATATTTGGTTTATGACTGCTACCTGTTTTTAAACTACAGTTTTGTTCAATTTGGATTCTTCATGATATTTAATACCACAATGTTCGGCCTTATGTCTGGTTCTTTCAATTACTTTTATGGATTACAGAACTTACAATTCACCAACATGGTTTGTAGATGCCCATGCTTCTGCTTCTGTCAGCATAACAGGCCAGCTGTTGGTTAAAGTGTAGGATACCATGCAAGTGAGCAGGTTTGTAACTCCTAGGGAATCCAGAATCCGGGATTCCCAGACATTTTTCATTCCCACATTCTCGGGAATGAAACTGCTGTAATTCCCGGGAAAACGGGAAAGGCCAAGCTCGCATATATAGCATGTAAAAGTGTAAAAATCGATCAAGAAATAACAGAGTTATAGTTGAAAATAATTAAAGTGGCGCCATTGCTGCAGCTTGCACTTCATCAGACAACAGCTTTGAACAGCAACTTGAAATTGCAATGCGTTAGTCTGTTGCATCTGCATTATCTGTGCCAAGAAACTTGCCATCACGGAATGATGACAAGAAATTGGATGCATCAGTAAAAGCTGAAATGACGGTGTTTCAGAGCAATGGCAAGCGCGGGCATTGTTTAGAACAAGTCTATCAGTATTTGATGACTGTACTGCCTACTTCAGTGGAAGCAGAGCGCGCTTTCTCAGCGGCTGGCATACTTCTGCACGAAGGTGCGCTCTTTCCTGGATGACTGCATGCTGGACACATTAATAATAATGATTCATTACATTTATATAGCGCTTTTCTCAGTACTCAAAGCACTATCCACACAGGGAGGAACCGAACCCACAATCTTCCACAGTTTCCTTACTGCAAAGCAGCAGCACTACCACTGTGCCACCTGTGAGGACATTGTGCTTTCTACGCTCTTATTACTGCAACTAAAGATACATGTACTTCTATGACAGCATGAACTGCTTGTAGATAAGGTTAGTCTTTTATTTGTGTCAACATATTGCAGTAGTTTTATTAAAAATAGGTGTTGGTCGTTCTAAAACCTTTCACATGTGAGATGCCCGTGCACTGTGTCATCCCCGGGAGCCGGGGATTCCCGGGAATGTAATGCGGGATTCCCGAATTCCCGGGAATGGATAAACTCATCCAGGAATGGATTCCCTAGTAACTCCTGATTTTAAGAGAGCAATGCAGGAAGGGCACAACAGAGGTTTCAGCACTTCCCAGTATTTGTAGGGCACTCTGTACTGCATGAAAAGTATGAAACTAATTTGGAGTTTTCATACATAGTGCAAGCAGCTAAAGAGCTACAAAAGGCTCAAAGGTATTATAGGAAGCTTTCAAAGTGATTCTAGGTTATGGCTGTATGTGATTCTAGGATGTCAAAAGGCATGCAGCTAGTCAGAGAAAGAAAGTCTGGAAATAAGGAAGAAAAAAGAGGAGAGGATTAGAGTAGTATAGTGGTGGAAAATGAACCAGGCATCTGACCAATAGACAGCAGTTTGAGACTTATTAGGGCAGGCTCAAAGAGATTTCAGAATTTATTTCTCTTCATTGTTTAATTTATACTTTATGTTCTTCCAATATTCATACTCTCCTTATGTTTTATTTTAATGAGTAAAGTTCTTCACGGTGGCGCAGTGGGTAGCGCTGCTGCCTCGCAGTTGGGAGATCTGGGGACCTGGGTTCACTTCCCGGGTCCTCCCTATGTGGAGTCTGCATGTTCTCCCCGTGTCTGCGTGGGTTTCCTCCGGGTGCTCCGGTTTCCTCCCATAGTCCAAAGACATGCAGGTTAGGTGGATTGGCGATTCTAAATTAGTGTGTGCTTGGTGTGTGGGTGTGTTTGTGTGTGTCCTGCAGTGGGTTGGCACCCTGCCCGGGATTGGTTCCCGCCTTGTGCCCTGTGTTGGCTGGTATTGGCTCCAGCAGACCCCCGTGACCCTGTGTTCGGATTCAGCGGGTTGGAAAATGGATGGATGGAAGTTCTTCATTTGTATATTTTTGCTGTCACATCATGAGCATCTCTACAATATTCTTCACAGTATACTGTAAGTATTAAGTACCCATAAACTAAGTAAGTAATAAAAACTAAATAAAAGAAACTAATGTATGTATTTTGAAGATTTTGCATACATAATTTTTTAGGTGATTCTATTGAGGCTGAAATAAATGTTATTGAAATTAAGAATTAATGTAAGAAATGAGAAGTTACATTAAATTGGTAAGCACCAATAATAATATGCAGTGCTTGAAAAACAGAACAAATATTTTTTTGACTGTCCAACCTCCTTATGGTATGTAAGCAGGGTGAGCTCACTGTACAATGTGGAGCCATTGTAATGCTCTCTTGAAACCTGAGATGAAAACAAGCTTATACAGTGTCATGCGACTCATCCTAAAAATATTACACCAAAATGTCATTGATGAAGAAATGCTGACTGGGATAAACAATGGTGATCAAACATATATACCAAAAAGATTTCACAAGACTCCTAGTCCCAGAATATACTATCAGATTAAACAGAGATTTGCGACTCTAAAATTACACCAGCGTGAGTGTGTTCAGAGCCAGATTAAGACGAAATTGGGCCTGATGCTGCAGCGCAAAATAGGCCTATTTTTTCTCACCATTGGTGCATGTGCATTCGACAATCACCGTACATGCGCACTCAGACCGACCAAGGAGCCTTATTGAACATGAATAATAATAACGACGTAGTATCGTAACAACTTGAGATTAACATCAAACTATGTAACATCAACATTCAATAGCAACTGTCTGAAAAGTGCACTTAATACAAAAAAGGCTAAACCAGATCAACTTAACCTAGGCATATTGTCACCCTCACTACTGCGCTAGTGCTGCTTACTTATATTGCTGTTTTTCGAGTCTTCGATCGTGTCAGTGAAGTCAAGGCTGCACAGCAGCTCATGCTCAATGCTCATAAGCACCAGCATGCTTAGCCTTTCCTGCCCCATTGATGACCGCAGCTATAATTTCATAATAGACCAGAATCCTGTCGAGGATTTAAAAAATTCTAAACATCCATGCTGGGCCCGCGGGCCGGCTTTTAGTTTTACCTTTACAGATAACCATTTAAATAGCCATCGATTTTTACTGTACAACTAAACTTTCAAGGTGAAAAATTTACTACGTGGCACTTACCGAACAATAATAAAGTGGCAAGAATCCCCAAGATATTGAAAAAAACGCAGTTAAATTACTAAGTAAACTGTTTAACGTAAAATTGATAGCATTAACTTGAAATCTTCGGTTAACAATAAACACAATGACGTTATAGTTACGTCACAGAGCAAAGAACAATAGTAACTGTATAATAAGTAACGCTGTGTCTAGGTGTCCAAAAGTCGGACTCCAAATTTCATTCTAAGAATTATTTTGAAGTTAATATAGCAAAGGAAAACTGTTCAGCTTCCGGAAAATTCTCGTCTGTTTTCATCTGGGCCTATTTCAGGAATGGGCCTAATGCTGCAGCATCAATAGCACCCACCTTAATCCGGCCATGAGTGTGTGCATGCTGTACAGCACTTCTACACACCCGTACATGTAGAGACATCTGAAAAAGGGACAATACTTGCTCAAATGACTGGCTAGGCTGACTTTATTGTGATATAAAATTAATATTAAATGGATAAATTCCCAATTTTGCCCATCAGTCTACAATCATTAACCCATAATGACAAGTGGAAACATGCTTTGAGAAATGCTTGCAAATTTATTAAAAATCAAAAGCTACATATATTGTGTGTGTGTGTGTGTGTGTATGTGTACTGGATGTGTGTAGATATATTTAATAACTTTATTTGATAAACCTTTCTTAAATATTGTGAAAGTGACTCAATGTCTGCATAAGTCTTCTTCTAGGTGTTTCACTTCTATTCCCAAATACTGAAGAAATGAAAAGTCTGGTGTGACTGGGCACCTAAGTGTTTATTAGTTTCATTATTTGAACATTTGGTGTGCTTGTGTGTATATCTTTTTCTGTACAACATGAGCCCTATGATGGACTGGCACTCTGTCACATGTTCACTCTTGGCTTTCATCCGATGTTGCTGAATCACCTCCATTCCGTTAGAGTGAGAAAGAGGCTTTAGTAAAGAGAGTTACTAAAACAGCATTGATGAAATCACTTTCTAAATCTAAGATACAAGACAACTTTGTAACATTGTGTCATATAAAAGTATTAGAATGTGTAGAACTTATGCACAGATCCACTGTAAGACCAGACAAGTTTCAATTGGCCCTTTGCAGATTCTGATTTTAGCTTATGCAGTAAAGTTGGCATTTGTATGCATTTTTGTGGCAAGTTAATCATGCCTAATTATATGTTACCTAACATAGAATAATTTGGTTGATGACACAAAGTTTATTTCTGGGTCTCAGAAATTGCCTGAAAATTATTTTTAGAATCTGACATAGTGATCTATTTATTGTTTGCTTAAAATTTCCTTTTGGAAATGCTACCTCATAATTTAAATCCTGCATGTATACATTTTTTAGTAGTAACTGTTTTCTTGAACAATGATTGGAATTAATATTCACTAATGTCTTAATTCATTTATTTATGGTCCATTGATGAAAATTTAATATGTGAATGGTCAAAATAGTAACGTAGATAGGCTGCTGTATATTTTATTACTACAGTTTATATTTTAAACGTTTCCAAGGCACTTATATTTCTCAAATGCTGCATTTATACTGTAGTAAGGAAGTGCCGACAGTAGTTAAAAGAAAACATTTCTAAGTTAAATCATTCATTGCTGGTCACGAGTCAATAAGTGATGAATGCACTGTACAATATAAAATGAGATGCATTTAGAAGTACTTTGCCTTTATTTCACCATAAATGAGAGGCACAAATGAAGGCAATTGGTATTTTGTATTTTATTGTTGTTTCTGCTAACGATCTTTTAATAACTGTTTATGATATAGTATATGCTTTACTCTTACCCATTTTTCTATATTAACTATATTTTAAAAGTGAATATACAAACTACAAAATAAATTGAAGTGATTAAGTGTTCTAAATAAAAACAAATACTGTATAGGTAAATACATTGTCCAAAATAATAAACTGGCAAGTAATAATTGGAAGATCTGTGTGATCCTAATCTTGGTGTTACCTCAATTGAATTAATAACAAGAAGTTGTAGGAAAATTGCATTTTTTTTTGCAGTACTGAATCAAAAGACATACAGGGGTATTGTTTAATGCAAATCAGGCCGATGCTAACTATTAGGGCATCCTATCATTACCAGCACACATTCATCCACCTATCATTTAACTTGCATATTCCACTCAGGACTGTGAACTGTGATTACTTCTCTTCATTTCACAGTTGTCACTTTGTTCTACTTCCCTACTGAGCTTCATTAAACTATTACTTCAGGTTATATGTTGTAAGCTACTGAACAGTATTTTGTACTCTGTAGTTTAGTATTTATTGCCCTGCTTTGTTTCATTACTGTACTGTTCATTTCTAGTCGATGGTTGTATTCTGTGAGGTATACAGTCCAACAAGAATTTCATGAGAAAAGCGCTATATAAATGTAATGAATTATTATTATTATTATTATTATTATTATTATATGTGTACAATGTACTCAGTAAATATGGCACTAAAGCTTTGATCGATTTAAAAAGCTGATTCGGGAAAAACCCTGGACAAGATGGCAGTCTTTTGAAGGGCTTACAAATGCACACACATCCAGGCTAGGTCAGGTTAGACTTGACAATTATCCTACTGTGTATATCTTTGGGAGGAAAACTGACGTACCTCTAGGAAAACCTATGCAGACATTTGGAGAGCACACAATGTCCATATTACAGAACCCAATCTCTATGATTAAAACTCAAACCTCTTGTGCTATGAGGCAGTAGCACCAATCACTGCAACACTTTGTCACCCTTTTAACAATAACAGGTAAAACAATTAATTGCAATATCACTTAATTAGTTTTATTTAAAGTTATTTATATAAATTTAGGTTGTGCAATGTTTAAAATATAACTGAGAATCAAATTCTTTGTATAGGGATAATTTATTTTGAAATTTATCATAATTCATCAAGATAAAATCACTGGTTTCATTAAGTTCAATGGAAGAGATTGCTACTTATTTTTGATATTGTTGTCTCTTTGCTGCACATTATTCCTGAACAGAAAATTGGAATATCTTTGTGAATAAATGGTATGGTATGTTCAAGGTTTGATTCTTATAAAAATAACATCAGAATAACATTCCCTGATAACGGCAAAAGAAAAAAAAATCTTGGGACTAAAAAAATGCATGCCTGAAATTTAAACTAGTCACTTCATTCTTAACTGTGTCCTTATAAGGAGCATTGACCCCAATTAAAACGCCTTCTGATGTTAGTGCGTCATGTTTTAAGAGGCAATTTAAGTCCATAATAAGAAGAGAATAAAAGCCTAATAATGATGTCACAGCTTTAAAATGGTACCATTGGGGGTATTTTATCACCACACAAAGCATTATAAGCCACATTCAGGTGGTAATTTATGATATTTTATGGGTTATAACATGGAAATAAAGACAGAATAAAAGTCTAATTGTTGAGTCAATGTGTTAAAGTGGTACTGTATTAGCTATGTAATTGCAATGTGAAAGACTGCATAGTATATTAATGTTGGTAATGATGTTTCAGGAAGCAATACTACATAAGTGAGTTTAGAACCATGGGGAAAAATGTAGAGAAAAGCTTATCATTTTAATAAATGTATTATCAATTTAATAAAAAGACAAAATGACATTAAAATCAATGTGATTATATTGTCATTAACACTGTTGTAAACACTACATGTATACCATAAAAGTTAATCATGTAAAAGAAAAGAATCAGTGCTGACGGAGACTATATTTAAATTTTACATGTTCATTCTGCATCCATGCCAGTAATAAATTTATGATAATTATTGTAGGATGGATAGCATCCAGTGTATGGGATTGCATACGATTCTACAACTGACCCCTAACAGCCAAGAAATGGCGACAATGGGTTTTGAATGGAGGGATGGATAACTGGATAGGAAAAGTATTTGTAATATTTTTAATTATTATTTTATTACATTTTGGGACTGCCTGGTACAAAGACAATATATATGGTATGTGTATAGATCACTAAAAGACAACTTTGCTTTACAAAAATTATGGCCAATATGGATGTTGTCAGTTTTTGCTATTAAAATGAATGTTTATGCTATGATGATAGTGTATACAGTGTCATAGCTCTTTTTCTATCTTCAAAGGCAGATTGATCCACCAGCTATAAAGATTAGTCCCAGAATTATCAAGTGAGCTTTACATGTCGCTTGTAAGTGTAATAAATCATGCATACCTTGCCTCTGGATGTTATGGCAGACAGTCTGACTTGACCAGATTGGTATGAGAGGCCATACTGCAGCAGACACTGCAGTGCAATACGATTTTTACAGACATTACAAATTCTCTCAGAGGAACAAGATGCGAAAGTGGATATGGCAATGATATTTGGAGTAGGAATGCTTTGCACGTGAAAGAGAAGAGATATCCTGAAAGAAGATTGTACATTAGAGTGGAAGTTTTATAGAAACCAACAAGGGGAATGTCAACACCTCCACACACAGATTATCTGCTATGGTGCCTAGCAAAGCCAACTGCTCATTGTAACGGAAAGACAACTGCCAAAAGCAAGGCTTGGGAGCTTGACTCATTAAATCCACCGGCTGTAAATAGAAAGCAGCTTTGAGGATGAACTGTTCCCTGGAGGCATCACTAGTTTACAGAAGGTGTTATCCCTTACCCCAGAGATGATTCCTTTCTTAGTTGAAAGGATTGTCAGTGGTCTTGAAATTTGTATTTACAAGAGAGAGGTCAGTCCATGAAGGAAAGTACTGGAGCAAAGGTTGTGGAATGTAAAATAGTGTTAGAAAATAATGTAGACACAAACAGGTTTGCATATTTTTACACATGAATATTTATTTAATTAAATGCATATTTATTGTCCAATTGCCTTCATAAACTTGCACTTTTTTGACTAATTAATATATTTACATATCTCTTATACAATGCAACATAATGTTTAAGGAAGCAAACCTCTGTGCTGATATTATAATTTGCTATGTTATATAGTGTTTAGCCAAGCTGGTATTTGAAAAATATACTATATGAGTTTTTTGGTGTTTTATTCTAATGGTTATATCTATGACATAGCTCTTTATCTTTATACTGGTTGAGAAAATGTACTTAATGCATCTATTTTCACCCTCAGTTAGGCAGCTGATGGAAGTTGTAAATCTGAAAAAAAATGTTATTTGTTTTTCTTCAGATTATTGATTTTGATGTGAATGTGCATGTTGCTTTTTCTGGGGTGAACTGTTCCCTCATTTTTTACAGAATTGTGGAATTTACATTCTCACATGCTCTTCATTTCACATAAATTGGAAAATTTCAAATTTTGTGCTTATATTACTGTAAGAAATTAAACGTTTTCTAAGAGTGTAGGACAGAGTATATCTGAATTTTCATTAAAATATATTATCTGGAATGTCAAAGGGCTATAACACAGCAAAAGGATCAATAACTGTAAGGCAAAAAGATATGACTTTTTTCAGGAAATCTATCTATACATGCAAATACTTCAGCATACATCACATAATTTATACTGTGCATCTCTATATACATCACTAAAAATGTTTTGTGTAGGTTAGATCACATATATTCATTCATTCATGGTCCGGGAGAGCCAGAGTGGCTTCAGGTTTTCATTTCAACCAGTTTCCTAATTAGAAGATGGTTCTTGATGATAATGAAACATAGCATGTAACTATATTGCTTTTAGCGCTTTCATTCATTGAAGGCAAATATTTATATTGTAGAGCAGAGGATACACACACACACAATGCTGGGGGGGCAGCCCTGCTGCCAGAAAATCTTGGGCCCCTGAGTATTATGGCAGAGTACCTGGGCCCCCTGGATCCGTACTATGATAATTTTGCCTCTCCAAGCTGGTCAAGTGACGTGCCTATGCTACACTCAATCTTAACATCAATCACATTGACATTTCACGCAACCATAATTAAATTTATACAATATCGTATCGCATGTCATGTCTCATGATGCTGGAAGGTCTGGTAGCTCTGAATTAAAATTACTAACAGAGTATCTTCCATTTCTGTTTGTGTATCTCATGATATGATATCAATGACCTTCGGACCTTAACATTTGTGTCATACACGTTCTTGACGTGAATCATCTCCTCTTATAAATAATGTGAAATATCCTTTGAATATTTTGCATCTAAATTTACACAAGAGGCTAAAATCTCTTCAGCTGGACAAAACAAACTAAATTTTAGTACAATTAGATTCTAATCAAGTAAGTTTTGACTTTGGTTTTGAACTCTTATTCATTTCCTTGACTTTTGATTTTCTGGTTTGCCCTCGTGTCTTGTTCACTCATATTCTCTTGCTATTCTGGTTCTGACCTTGTATGCCCCTCATTAAATTTTGTGTCCCATGTTTGCATCTCCACATTTTCCTCTCTCTACTAACAACAATCCCCGGAGATTAACATCTCACTGCAACATTAATTTACAATTGTTAGCATCAATTGTACTTTTTAATACAAATTGTCTCCAATATTTGAATATCCTGCATAACCTCTGGTGCATGTCAGTTTTCTCAAGTGTTTTCACACTGATTGGTACAGTATAAACTTTTAGTTGATATTTTCTTTGTTTATTGACAATCTTCCTTTGTTTCCAGACATCCAAGACAGGCAATATATGATAATGTCAGTAGATATGATCACATGGTACTTTTTAATGTGGTCACAAGGTCAGCCTGTGCTGCTGTAGGGCCTGGTCATGGTGTCATGGCAGCCTTTTTAGAAAACTGTATAAGTTTCTGTGGAAATATGGTATGGTTGTCAGCCCTTCTATTTTTTCTCTATGGAAATTAGAAAATGTATTTTTATTTAATTCTGTTTAACTTTGAGGTACATTTTCCACATATGACTGGGTTTTTCACCTTGGAACCTTTGAGCCAATTTAATATATTGTGCTGGCACCTGTTTGGCTTGTTTAAGGTTATTGCCTTTCAGTTTTTTTTCTGCATGTGGTGTTTTAATTCTTAATATGGAGCTAAATTAAAGTAGATGAGCCAGTAGGTTCTAATGAGTTCTTCCTAGTTTTGAAATGTAGTCTTTTTTTATGTTTCTCTTCTGTCGTTGCCAAAATTTAGTGACTCAGATGGATTTTTTTCAATGTGGCAATACCCTATTTCTATGAGGACTTGAATTTCACCATGAGATTGTGCGAATTGTGAATTTTATTGAAAAATCTCTCATTATTTAACTTAACAAAATATTAAAATCCTGCTTCTCTTCTAAGAAAAATACAATAGATACATTATTAAATTAAAGGTTTTTATTACTGACAGTTTTGTCTAGGTTCAAGTTTATTGCCATGCTTACATGGTGTAATGAAATTCTTACTTGCATGTCTGCCTCAGACTAGTGACAGTAATACACTAAGCATCATGAATGAATGAATGAATAAATACAAGCATCTAGAGCTAAAGCTTGTGTTCTGCTTTCCAGAAGGGAAGAGTGAGAGAAACATAACTGTGCTGGATGGATGAGGTCTTTAATAACTCTATTTGCCTTTCTAAGAGAGTGTGTATTGTATATGATCTGAACCAAGGGGAGTAATATTTTGTGCTACCTTCACCACCCTCCACAGTGCCTTGCTGTCCTGGGCTGAACAATGTTTCATACCAGAATGTTCTCCAGCCATTGATGACAGGCTCCACTGTACAGCTGTTGAACATGGTTAGCTTATAGGGAGATATTTGAGCTTTCCTCAGATATCTACAGTAATAAAGTTAATAGCAAGTCTTCTTGACTAAAGTGCATAGATGATATTTGTTCACTTCAGGTCATCAGTGATGGTCACTATAAGAAAGCTGAAGCTGCTAACATTCTCCATAACATCTCTTTAAGTGAAACCTGCCACCTGCTACCTGAACCTATGGCCAACATCTTGGTTTTGCTGTCACTAAATCTCTGCTATGTAAGCTATCTTGTCATTGTTAGCAATCAGGTCTACAATTGTGGTGTCATCAGCAAATTTAATGATGAAGTTGGAACTGTGTTTGGCCACACAGTCATAAATGTAGAAGAAGGAGGCTCAGCATGCTACCCTGTGGAGTGCCTGTGTTGAAGATGGTTGTGGAGGAAGTTGTATTGGCAATCCATACATGCTAGGGTCTGACAGCAAAGGAAGTCAAAATTCCAGATTCAGATTATGGTAGTACTGAATGTCCCAAGTCTAGGAGCTTGGTGAGGAGTTTTGCAACCATGTTAAATGCTGAGCTGTATCCATAAACAGTACTCTGGCCTAGTAGGTTTTTTTATTAAGGTGTGCCATGATGGTATGAAGTTTAAGGGATATGTCATCCTGTGTGAACCAGTTGTGACATAATTCAAACTGGAAGTGGTCCAAACTATCTGGAATATTCCTATGAATGTATCCCAGCACTATTCTTGCAAAGCATTTCATTAAGCGCTATATAAATGTAATGTATTATTATTATTATTATTACAATGGGGGTCAGTGCCTCTGGAGTGTAGTTATTGAGACAGCCTAACTTTTGCTTTCTTTTACACTGAGATTATTTTTGTGTTTTTGAAAATAGAGGTGATCACAGATTATTATTACTATTATTGCTGCAAGTTGAGAAATAAAAATGCCTCATTTGTGTATGTTTTGCAAGTGTAATGAAGTGACCTGAGTTGTTACTTACAACTGTTTTAACTATCAGCATTTTTCAAGTAGGTTTCTTTTGTCCCTTTGCATAACCTGAATGGGGTCATTCTAAGGTGTAGTCCTAAATGTTTCTACTGAGAATAGTATTGCGTTGTGTTTTTTTTTTATATAACATTGTGACAGTACCTAAACAGATAGTAAACAAGGCTGAGTTCCATTAGTATAAACAGAAACATGTAAACTTACAAAAGCATTCTTTGGTTTACTGATCTCCAATGCCCTGCAAATGCAGAGGTTGCTTTCACAATGGGAATGCTAAAAATTGACTTTGTATTGGCAGTCTAGGGGGTATCAAAGCAATCTGGGTTCAAAGCATAGTCTCATCAATGGATAAAAATTAACATTCATGTAATAGCCTAGTGTAGAGTCACATGTGTTGTATGCTAACTAAATGTTTTATATACTGTATATATTATATATCTACAATTTTGTTTAATGCCAGGCTTTTTTTTTGCTGTGCGGTGGAGTAAAATAATATACTATTTGAAATGTTATATGCTGAGATAACATGCATCATGCAGGTATGATTGACTGTACAGATTGCCCAGATGCCTATGTACATGTGTATTCCATGGTGAATTCCTGCACTGTACTGTTATTGTCACCTCAAAGAATGCAAAAAACTCAAGAGCACAGTGGTGCAGCTGGTAGTATTTCCATCTCTTTGAACCTGGTTCCAGTTCTGGTTGTGGTCTCTAATGTGGAGTTTGCATATCGTTCATGTTGGGATCCTCTAGGGCCTATGACTTCTTAACACGGTACAAAGGTATGCAGTTACAGTAGGGTAATTGGAAGCTCTAAAATGACCCAGTATGAGTAAGGCTGCAATGCAGTGGACTGCTGTCCCATCTAGGAATAATTCTAATCTATGTCTCTGAAAAGGTAGACTGCAGTCCTCATTACCATGTAATATAAAGGATTTTTTGAACAAAAGAGAATGATATTTGAGGAAATATTTATTTTTACAAGTAGCTAATGCTTAGGAAAAATTCTAACATCAGTACTTTTATAAAATAAAAAAATTGAAAAAAGAACCTGATACTGTATTAACAACAGAAAAATCAAATAACGAAGATTCCTGCTGACATTTGAATTTCATGAGCTCTTTTATTATATTGTATATAATTGGGATGTATTGTATTTATTCCATTGACATCCATTACTTGCATAACCAACCTGAAAGGAGTTCTTCTCTCTGAATTGCCTTTCCTAAGTTTGCTTCCATTTTCCCTCCAAACAAGGTTTTTTTTTTGGGGAGTTTTTTGTTGTCCTCTTAGGGAATCAAGGCTGGGGGTCTGTCAAAACCAGAGCCTGTTAAAGCCCATTGAGGCATTCCTTGTGAGATTTTGGGTTATAAAAGAAATGAATTGTTGTTGTTGATGATGTTATTTGAACCTTATTCAAAACTATTGTTATTTATCCTGCATTAAGTAACATAGACAACAAAATATTCTATATGTTTCAGTAACTCCTCATTATTTTCTTATTTTTTGACATTATCATATTAACCAAAACACATGTGAAATACCATTAGAGATGCATTATGCAAATGCTTTTTCCCACAGGTAGATTTTTGTTTTTGAATATAGAAAAAGATGGCAAAGACAACCTGTAATGGGATATTTGTCTGTCTTTGGCACCTGGCAGTAGAAGTACTATATATTTTACTTTAAGAATCTCTTTCAGGTTCAGTAATATTAAACCAATTACTGCTTTGTAGTAAGTAAATCATGGGTTCATGTCCCAGGTTCTCCCTGCATGGAGAATGCTTTGAGTAGTGAGAAAAGCGCAATGTAAATGTAACGAATTATTATTATTAACATAAAAAACACAATCCAAAACAGTTGTTCTTGATTTGGGCCTATCTTGGGGCCCAATGTAGCCACGGGTTTTTGCTGTAGCCTGTTTTCCACTCAGAGACTTATTTATCTGTAGTTGATCACATTGTTTAATTAATTGGTCTTTATCCTAGTGTAGTAATGTGACATTTATAAGAAATGTAGAAATAGTTATATTTTATCTGTAGCTTTAAATGTTTAAGTCTTATTTATCATTATCTATTTATTTCACATTTTCCTGTGGAGTTTATTCCCTTTATTCTTTCCTATGATGACAATTAACAACGAGGAGAGATTAGATATCAGAGCAATTGACAATGAATGCTAAAGGCTGCTGCTCCAGTGAAACACACTGGTGTGGTAGGAAAATCATGATGATATTCAAAACTTTAGAAATCAGGATAAAAAATGCAAAATTATCCCCATTTAACATCCTTACAGAATATATAAATGCTTGCAAATTTTGATAACAAATAGCAAACCCAATTTTTTAATTTCTTGATTGTCACCAAAATGTTGAAACCAGGAAATAACAGTTTGCTTAATTAAGGCAGGATGGTAGGAGTACAATGAAAAGCAGACGTAGGCTGGGCAACAGTGGACTTCAGGACTAAACCTGAGAACCATTGATTCCAGCAGTAAGTGGTAAACTACAGCTGGAGATCTACCTTGATGATGATATTTGTATTGAGATCTTTGAGAAGTGGTTTAAAACAAAAAGCAAATTAGAAACAATTGCAATAAGTTTAGACAGGCATCTTTCAGATTAAATTTTTATTTTTGCTGAGGACTTTAACTTTTCCCGTAGGAAGATCTTATTATGATCATAAATTTTCTTTGTTCTTTGATGCATACTACCCACTGTTGTCTGTTCAATCAGGACCCAGTTGGCTTGGCATGCAGTACATGGCCAAATGAGTGCTTTTTCAGACCTGTATGTTTTTGTTCTTTATTCATTTTTGTATAACACAGTCACTGAATCTTATACTACTTAAATTTTAACAGAGTTTAGAGATTTCACACATCATACAGAAGCGCAATTCCCTTTGTTTTCAGTAAAACTATTACTAGTTCATTTATCATCTTCTTCAGGTACTTGAAAATACTTGAATATACACAGACGAATCACTGAAGAAAAGTAATATTTACGTCAAGCTGTTGGAGGTAGTGTTACATTTAACAGAATGGATTAGCTCTTCATATTGCAGGCGGCAAGTCTTTTTGAACACACTCCAGGTTCCGTCCTCATGTTGGCCTGAGCCATGGTAATTTGATAATTAGAAGAAAAATATATTTACACTGAATGTTGGCTTAGGTGGATGGAGAAGTTAGGTGTCAACATTATCTAAAATTGGCCATGACCCACTACCAAAGCAAATGGAAGAGAATGAGGAACTGCAAGTAAAGAGGAATAATAAAAACAAGTGTGGGAGACGTGACCTGCCAGGGCATTTCACAGTGCACATGCCTAAAACGTTTCACCTACCCTGCCCTTCCGGACAGGTGGTATGAAAGAGAAAGCAAACAAATGAAGTGTTTGATATCTAAACCATCACTCAGAAGAAAATAGTAGTACAAATTATGATTTAATAACAACAAGCTGGTAAAATAACTACAGACAATTAATGTAAGCAGAAAAGAAATTATTACAGTAATCAGGCAAATAAATTTAATACAAAAAAATAAATAAATAAACAGTATACTTAGCATGTGGCATGTATACAATCATGTACAATATATAGAAAATGTTTTTGCAAGTATTATGTATTTACCAGTAACGGCGCACTGCATGATAACAAGCAGTGAATACACTTGACTTGAGCATTCATAGTATTCATGCTCTTTCTTTCTCTGTACGTGTACCATTCATTTGCTCAGAGACTGATATGCTTGCTCCTTCCTGAGCAGCTCTTCTTTACTCCACCCTAGCGGCCCGCTGCTTCTCTTCTTTCGTCGGCATCTTTTCGCGTTAAAACTGATTAAGTTAGTTTTTGTGTTGCAATTACTTAATACGTTTTCTTTAATTTTTTCAGTTAATCTGGCACTTAAGTCTTCAATCTGCCTCAAGAATGATTAGCGAAGGTGGTAGAGAATGGCGCCCATACGCATGCGCCGCATGGCCGCCCTGCTTGTGTGCTGCCGAGAATTTATTCTACAATAAAATAAAATAAAAATAAAAAGAGTAATAAAATCATCACCCCGAAAGCGGATAGTAGACATCACGTAGTATATGTATACCAAATTTCAAGTCAATAGGTGAAACGGTTTGCGAGCTACAGGTGATTTAAAATCCTGGACAGACAAACGAACAGCCACAGTAGCGTATTATAGAAGAAGATATACTGTTTGCTATGTGACACACTCAGAACTTGTTTTACTGTATGTCTCTCTAGACAACTGAAGTTTCCCCTTTCTAATCACCAGCTGTCATATTACTTAATAGCCCCCTCAGTTCCAAAGTCAATTCATCACATGAGAATTCCATTTTATTACCCTCCATGGTGTCATATACTTAGTGTTTAAGGTATAGGGGTGAAAGATCTTGTGAACTTGTTTAAACACTGCAGTGGTTCACCGTAACAGTGACTCAAGCTAACCTTTCACCCCAATTAGGTTGTATTTTTTATTTTTAAAAGTACGAGATACCAGTTGGTCTTCTATGAAATGGGTGGAATGAATGACAACCTATAATGTTATTTTTGTTCATTAAGCCTACCTCACTCGAATGCTATTTAATAGAGCCATGAGATATTTTGGTGATGTATATTCTCACTGTCAGAATCTGAGCTTCAGTTGACAAACATATTCTTTTCTGGTGTTATTGATACTAAAAAGTATCACAAACATAACATGTCCTCTTATTTTGTGAGCCTCACACACGTCTTATTTTGGGTAAAACAAAGTCAAATAATGATGTTTTAGTAGAGGAATGTTAAATTCAAAGCCATTCAAAAAATTATAATAATTTACACATGTGATTAAACACTAAATTTAATAATCGTGATAGGCTATAAACTCCCATGATCCTGTAACATGCTTTAGTGGGTTTGAAACTAGGGAGTTGGATGGATGTAATCATACGGATTTAAAGAAAATGAGGAAATGCCACCAGTAAGATTTGGTTTGAATTTGGAGGATGAATTAGTATCCAACATAAACACAGTATAATCCCAAAAACAACAATAAATATAGTGTTAAGAACTGAGTTACGAAATAAACAGGAGAAAACCTGCGTGTTTGAGGCATGCCATACTTCTTGGCATGTAAGAAATATTAATAATAATAATAATAATAATAATAATAATACATTTTATTTATATAGAAGGCTCAGACTTTAGTCTTTTCCGTGTTTGGCGAGTCAAGAGTAGAGTGCCAGTGCGAGAAAATAAGTCAAATTGACTGTACATAACGCTCAACTGAAGCTTTTCAAAAAAGCATCAAGGTAGCAAGTTTAAAATATTCAATTCTAGGAGGAATTTAAAAAGATTTTTTTCTTTTACTGTTTTGAAAAATCAACTATAAAAATGTGAAAACTAGACTATTGTTGATTCTTTAAACTTAAAGCGTTCACTTTCACTGTGGAGCTGGGAAGTAGGAAGTCACAATTGTGTCATCTGAGACCTCTGCACATTAGGGCTACTCATGTAGAAAAGTAAACATGGATGACCCCTTAAAATAATTTTAGCAACAAAGCAATACAATTTTTGTTTTAGCATCAAAGAAGAAATCAATGAGCAAGAAAGGCATAAAAAGTATGTTGTCATGTCTAAAAAATATTTTATGTTCTTGGCCATGATAAATAGTACTGTTTCTGCTTGGATGCTACAATTATGGTTTGAGGTGATTTATTTAAAGTAAATTCTTCTAATAAACATATTAAACCCATAAAGTGTTACTGTATTTAACTGTTTGTGGTTAGGAGGTCAGGAATTATGAGTTACAAGTTTTAGTCAAATGCAACATTAGTTTTGATTGAATACATTTTTCTATGTCTCATTCATTGTAATGTGATTCATAAACCTAATGAAATAATTGAGTTTGTAAAATAAAATATTGAACACAAAAAATGTGAACAAGGGGAAAGTATGAAAGCTCACGACTTCAGATTAATGAATCTGCTGTATCTCTAACATTAGACTACCTAACTATTACTATTATGTTATTTTTTCACTAACATACCTCCTTAAAATCGGTTGAATTTCATCCCAGAGTAGTGGAGAAATAGTGAAGGAAGTTTGGAGTGCATCATCTTTACTTACACCATTATTAGGTTTAGAAAGACACTGTTAACATAAATTGCAAATTAATTTTGTGCTCAGTGGAACAGATTATTCAAATTTTTTTTTTTATAGTCAAAGTGTTTTTTAATGCCAGCCATTTGAAAACTGAAGTGTTTTTTTTTGCCAGAAGAAATCTATGGTTAATTTCACATCTGCAAGTATTTTTGTTTGTAAAGATGGTAAATTGAACCAAATAAAATAAATCTCCATAGTAGAATTGTAATTGTTACATTAGAAATAAAATATTTCTTTATTATTTTCTGAGTAAATCTGATGACACATCAGGAGATGTATTAAACTTTACTTCTATTATAAAGTATATAATAACTGGAACAACTGCACAACTAATGCACCTGTATCAAATATCTGTTTCACATGTTTTGAAAACATTTCATCTGAGTTTAGAGGCTCCATACCTTGGTATTTTATATTCTAGAATAATAAATCAATCCATCTGAAAATCATATTTTTGTCAGGCAAACTGCCTTGAACTTTCTAGCACTTCTGGCACTGAGATTTCCATTACATAGCAGTTGTTTAAGGGAATGTCTGCCACTCAACTTTAAACATTTGCATTTTTGTTCTTATTATCTTATAAGCTAATTTATGTGATAGAACAAGATACCTACTGGTTATTTAATCAATTATATTCCTCTAAAAGTACATTTCATTATTTTTTGATAACTATACACTTTAAATGTCATTTAGTTACCATATGTGATGTACTCTAGATAAATATTTTGAAGAGACCATTTTCATTTGCAAAAACATTCCCTTTGATTACAATGTAGAGTGTACAGTCAGGCGTTCTGTAGATCATTGTTATAAAGATGACCACCATGGCATTAGATGTTGTGCAGTATGCACCAAGAAACATCATTACATTGTAGGAACAGCTGACTTGAATGTGTAGTAGAAGCTGGTGACACATTCAACGACTGACATCCGACAAAAAAGCCTGAACAAAACAGCTTGAAATAAAATGAAATTGCCTTAGGCAACACAGATCTTAGAGCATTACAATTTCAATTAAGACATCACACATTAACATTTGTATAGAACTGACAGTAAACCAGTGTTTTTGCTTCTTTTTTTGCTTTTTTTCTATTGCCAATTTCATCCTTCAGGCATATGGGGTAAGTGTGGGATATTTCGGCATTATTAGCATGTTACTCATGTTGCTCCTAGTGATGTATAAAAGGCAGTGCATAATAAAATGAAAAACACAGAGTAAGACTAATCTGAGAAAAAGGTGGCTACAAATATCCAATATTAACCACAAAAAGTACAATTATAATTAATGACTATAGTATAATGTTAGCCAGAACATCCTAGAAGATGTTCTTCACCAGTAGAAAGGAAGCCAAATTGGCCGTGAAAGCAGAGGTGCCCTCTTTAGACCATAATGCCAAGGAATCCCAAAGTATTTTCAACAACCGTGTTTGTTTTCTGGAATAAAAACACATAAAGAATGGGAAACTCAAATTTCAAACAAAGTAGAAAAAAGCATCAGAAAATCTGAACGAGTCTGTTTCCTCTGGCTTGCTTTTATAGTGGAGGAAACTGTCCCTATGAAAGCACACTGAAGCTCACTGGGCAATATCTAACACATCATGCAATTACTGTATGTTCCCATAACATCAAGATGCCACAGTCTTCTTGAATTCCAGAAAATTCTAGAACAAAACAATGAAAAACAATTACAAAAACCACACAAACATTACAAAATGTGCTCAGGCACCAGTAGACCTGAGCCTCAGAAGCACTTTTTGAATTCAGACAGCCTGAAGGAGATGGTCTTAATGCAGTTCCCACTGGTTACTTAAAAGGCTTAAAAGGCTCTGAGAGTAGCCCAAGAAATTTCTTGTGTACTGTATTTCCCCCCTATCAGTGGGACAAGCTCAGAACACGCATATGGTGGTCATACAGTACAGTGCACTTTTTATTTAACATTTTTCCCAATTTATATTGTATTATCTGTTTAATGGCCCCCCTCCACTCTTTGTACTCTTTGGCTCTCTCTTCAGAGTTTTACTTCATGTTGGAACTCCTAATAAGAGGTGTTAGTTAATAAGGAGAGTAAGTAAGAGTGAGCTAGCCAGTTTTTATTATTCTGGGTGACATGGTAACAGAGTGATGACACACCGTTTGTTTCTTAAGTGATTTGGAGCAATGCATATGCCTGTAACCGCTTTATTTACCTGGTATTAGAATCTGAGTCATCATTTTAAGTGCACCTGCAATTGGCAACCATTCTTAACTCTGGGCTTAACCATAAAACGAAAAAACTAAAAATTTGCTGAGATACGAATGGATGGATGAATAGATACTAACAGAGTTTGGTGCATACTTTCCTTCAATTCCAGTAAGTAACTTTCCATAACTGCAAAACATTGTTCATTTTAGAATACCAAATGTTAGTAAGAGCTGCTATACGAGGTCAACTGTTAGTATAAGGTCTTTTTGAAATTTCTGTTGAGCAATCATGTTTCTTTCTGTACTTTCATGAAAACTTTTCTGGTAAGTTTTGAAACTGCTACTATATAAAAAAAAACACTAAAGTCTGTGTGTCCAGTCTCTCTGAGCAATCTGATTGGTCAGTTTGGCTTTGGTGATGCAACGAAAGAGGAAGTGCGAGTGTGAGACACACGAGGAGGAGTGTGGAGAGTCACCTTCAATGACGGCAAGTATAAAAGTGGAGAGGATGTGAGAAAGCCACCATGAAAATGACAGAAAAGTCACGTAGGACAAGAGACACTGAATATTTTTAAATGATTCTATTTCCTGTCTTTGACATGTAGCGTGGCTAATATTTAATATTTCAGGATCAAAGTAAATCAAATACCAAATCATTGCTTCTTTCCTGTTGCTATCAGTAAAAGACAATAAAGGGCGATATCTATCCTGTTTCCTTGATTAGAAATGTATAGAAAATAACTGCAGTTTATCAGTCACTTGGATGTTAGTAGCTTGATACCATTTCACAAGAAGGGCAGCATAAGAGAACCCAGTACTTAAAAGCCAATAAACATTACCTGAAACATATGGAAGGTAAAAGCTTTTCTGTTTAAAGAACTAATCCCAAAACTAAACCCCTTCAAAAATACCTTACATTTACAAAAATACTGATGTCTTTCATTTTCTGCCAGTTTTATAGTAGGTCCCTCCCATTATATCTGTAATGTGTAATAAATATATTACCTCCTTAAGTAGATGAGTTGTCAAGAGGAAGTAAGGATTTCACTGTTTGCCTGGATGTCAGCCCATGGTAACAGGCATATTGCTGTGTTAACAGGAACCGAGCTCTCTGTACATAACTGCCATTCCTCTGCCCAGTGCAGTAGTAAAGTAAAGACTCCTCGCTTACAACACTACAGTGCTCTGTCTAGGCTTGTATCATCTTGAAAAAATCAGGCTATTCTAGGACATGATAATAAAGTGTTAATCTGTAAAACATGGAAATGATCAATTTAATTATATTAAGAACCAGACTAGGAAAACTATTATCAGATAACAGTTTTAATAATATTCTGAATAAATATGTTCATTTAAGTATTTAAACTGTAAAGACAATACCAAATGAGCTTCTTTTCTTCTTTTTTTTTGAGAATCTGCTTCCTTGGGTAATTCAGCACTCTGGACAAGTCTTTACTGTGATCAGTAAAATCTTAGTTTTATGAACTTGAGAGAATGACAGATAATGTTAAACCTATATTTGTAACTCATACTCATTTATATTAATATCAGAAAAAGCATATGCTGTCCGTTCACATATACTGAACAGTATTCAGAAAACTGCAGATTTTAGACAAAGATCTTACTAGGCTTTAAGCATGTAGGCTATGTGAAATAGCAAATACTTTTGCATGATCCAGCGTGTTATAATGACAACACCATTAGAACAATTAAAGTAGGAGCAGCAGACACACTTTTGATCGGCTTCTTTTTTTACTGAACCAAAATATTACCTTTCTGATACTAAAAGGAACTGGCAACTGTGATTTTCATATGCTTACACCTAAACAGCACTTGTTAGATATGTAGACTGGTACACTAATCTGTTTTGGGGACAGGAATCATTGGTGGTTATTTAAGGAACCCCAAGTTCACCTTGAGATCGTAACTGACAGGAAGATGGTCTGACATATCCCCTTTCCTCTCCAGTGATTACATTTCATTGCAGCTGTCACATTCTGTCCTTACTTGGGGATTTTCATGTTCTGCTGTGACAGGTTTGTCTGGGAAGAACTGTTGGTTCCTAGGAGAGAGAGAAAGAGAGGCCATCTGTTTTATGCATACTGTAGGATTCTTCCTGGTTAGAGTCCTATCTGAAATTATATCCCCCTTTTCTCAGATCCAGATCCAAAACTGTACTTACATCCTATACTTGTTAGCATTCTGTTTAGCAAACATTCTTAGTCAAGTTATATCCCTTGCCGGAAGAAACTTGTTAAATATTAAACTGGCAAAGGAGGCGTGTTTGTGCTGATATAAGTATAAATATATACACATCTACATACTACAGTGTGTATTTACATACATACATGTTTGTAGATATATGCAAAGGAGGCTAAAATATCTAAAAGAAATTTTTTGAAAAATACTCACAAAGAGAAAAAGGAATGGGTGAGCAAAGAAGAAATTACAAAATGCCAAATTAACAGAACTTAACATTAACAAAACTCTGGTGATTCTACGGACCCTTTTGTCTGGTGGACTGACTTGTCTCCTTGCCCATCTCCTTTTCCACATACATACATACTCTCTCAGATCCAGCCCAGTGGGGACTTGGTGGAATCTTGCACACTTCCTACTAGGCTACAGTTCTCTATCACTTGTGCTGACACCTCTGCCTATTGGCCTTCTTTGGCATTCAGCACACATACAGAACATGCCACCGCCTAGAAGTACTCATTTTCCCACTCTGGCATGTTTATCTACAATGTTAATAGTGCTGTTACATTCATTCTTGCTTTTTTGGCTCCATCTGGAGACTGCTAGCCATCTTGTGTCAGTCTTTCACACCTGACAATTCCTAGATGCCTTGGTAGCCCATTATATTTCTATACTTTGATCACTGTTATTAGGCCACATGCCTCTTTAGCTTATTTATGCATGCAGACATAATTTATAATGAAGGGAATGTAATGTAGTCCAGTAAATGAGATATTCAGAAGGCAAGCAATGGGTTCTAAAGAATACCTATTAACCCTGTGACAATCCACATTTGGTATTTATTACTGTTTCTACATGGCTGATTGCTGGTTCTAGCAGCGTTTCTTAAGTCTGGCCCTGTCCAAGTATGCATCCAGCCTAATGCTTCTCATCCCCTACTTGTGCTATCATATGTCACACATTTTGGAGCTAGGAACCCGGCCAAAAGAGTCAACATATGTTGCAAAAGTACTTCTATTTGGAGGTAAACCTAATAATGAATTCCCCTCAGAGCATGAAAAACTATGCACAGACCTTTTTATATTGTCTGCAGCTTTGGAGGTATACCTTATTGCAACTGGGAGGTGAATGCCAAATCATGTCACTGGATAGGATGTATATTTCATAGCACTGATAATATATTATACATACGACTACCCAATAATTGCCCAGGTACACTTCTCAAAAAATGTTTATATGCATTATGAGCTCCAAAGATAAAAGCAATGAAAAGATAAGTCAAGCACTTTTTGGCAAATATGTTTTTCTTAAGAAAAATAAAATGTCAGTAATAAGAGTAAAGGCTGGTAAACTTAAACGAGTCTGAAATTATGACCTTAATCTTAGAAGATCAGAGCGCAAAGCCTATAGTATTTAGCCACTGCTGGAATGCTTCCCTTTATACTGCTGCATTATGTAGCTAGAAGTGACTGAATGATCAAATGACACCTGGCAACAGAACACACATGAACATCATAGCATTAAAGAACCCCTGCAAGCTGGAGCTGCAGAGCATGACCGTCACACTTCCCAGGAAACTGGCGTTGAAAGGAAAGCAAAAGTGCAGAGGCACTAAAGATCACAGCTAGCAGGCAAGATCATTCTTTGAATCCATAACCTTTACAGAGGGCAACATGGTGCACCGTTAGCCAGAACAGGTGGAAGAGCTCTATCTCTAGATAACAGAGAGCACAATACTACTGTTTTCAGTAAATAGACTTGAATACCTGAAACATACCAGGCACGACCAGTCTGTAAGTGGCAGGATATCTTTAGGGGGTAATTTTATATTGACCAGTAAAATCTGATATCAGTCTCCTTAAGAACGCAGAAAGCAATAATGAACAGCAATGTTTATACTTAACCACAAATATGGTTTACAATCTACAGGTATCTTTTGAATTGTCAATTACTTCAGAAATAACTTGTGGTTTAAATATGATCTTAAAGCTCCTCTTCACGTAGCAATAGGATAAACATTTTGCTTCTCTTTATTACTGTAATTGAAAATGTATTTTATGCTTATAAATGTTAAAAGGGTTTTTTCACTTGCCTTTTATTGTTTGAAAGTGATTAATGTAGGTGAGAGATCCAAGTCTGTCTTTAATGAAGGGTGCCATAGCAGAAAATATTGAAGATGAAATAATTTGAATAATCTGTTCAAATGGGAGAATGTCTGTGGAAGACCTCTTAGAAGTACTTTTGGAAAATTTCACCCAGTGAAATCTCTTGCTCCAGTTATACTGGAAAACAATTCTGGGAGCATAAAATAACATTGAAGATATTATGCGACTCTTTCAGTGTTTTCAGTAATCCCAAAAATGATAACCAGAGTATGTAGTCATTGAGATACCTAGTTGGTACTTTTACCTACGGAGACTTACAAGATCAAAATACATTACAATTTTTTATACATTTTTTTTTTACAGCTGGAGCACAGGCAGGTTAACGACTTGCATAGGGTCATATGATAAATCAGTGGCAGTAATTAAATTAACTACTTTGTGTTATAAAGTCCAATCCCCCAAGTGCATAGGAGCAAAGCCTTTTCTAAAAGACTGAAACAATTTGAGAACCCAGAACTGAAATTACAGGTCAGGTCAGGTTGGGGAGTATGCACTGTTACAGAGTATTGCCGCACCCATCACACGACGAAACAGCTCGGTATCCTGGCTGGCAACCCCCCCCCAGGCAGACATGCAGTCCAGTCCCACCCTCCAGAAATGACCATCTAGCCAGGTGTTATGTGGACGTCCCCTTGGCCAGGTCCAGCTGCTCGGGTCCTCAACAGTGAGGATCCTGTCAGCTAGATCATCCATGGGGAATCGTGCCACATGGCTCTATTGCCATAACTGACTCTCCCTCAAAATGCTGGTAATTTGCCTCATTAGGGACTCCACGAGCAACTGCAAATTCGTTATAATGTCAAATCAGCTGTTACCAAGGATTCTCTGAAGACACACAGTACCAAAGGTCTTTTGTCTAATCGAAATTACACATGTAGAAAATTCAGGTAAAACAAAATAGGTAATTAACAAACTCATTCAATTCAGTGGTGGAAGTTTTTAAGTAACACATAATAAACAGCCTGATTAACCAACATCTAAAAATTTAGATGATGTAATTTAAAAACTGCAAATTAGTGATGAACTCCACAAATAACTCCAGCAACATTCGTTCAGCCTAAAGGTGAATCACGAACTCGAGGACATCCGTGGAAATTAAGTGCATTTAAAACTGAAATCAGGAAGCACTTCTTTACATAAAGAGTTGTGGTACTCTGAAACAAACTAATAAGACATGTAGTTGAAACAGAAACCTTTTGAATGTGGATGACATATTGGGACATCTTATCTATTAGCTAAACAAACAGGCCTGATGGACTGAATGGTCTCCTGTCATTTGCCAAATTTCTTATGTTCTTATAATTACATGCAAGCATGGTATTTTGGCAAAGGGTATTGGACACAAATTAACCTTTGTATGATTTTTTTTTTTTTACATATTTTACAGGCCTAAAGATTGTGAAATATCCTAGCACATCATGCACAAGAAATAGCATTGGCCATTTAAGTGTTTGATATCTACATAAGTGGTGTTTAATTAAGCATAACCCAATACAAGGGCTAAAGCACAAGCTGAATTATACACATACAATAAAACCATAAAGAAAAATGTTAGATTTGTTTTCAACTAAAACTAACTAGAAGGACATAATGTGTGATCTGACTATTTTATAGATATTGCCTTTTGTTTTCATTAGTTATAAAGTTGAAAGGTTTAATCTTCAGCGTCCTCTTTTTTGTGCCTGGCCTATATAAGATTACAAAGGTGAAATGGCTAAAAAGCATGGATGGTGCCACATAATAAAAAAAGCATTTGGTGAAAAATATAAAATGTTTCAGTTTTTTTGGGAATCGGTTTGTTGAGTTTTTGATCACATGACTGCTTCAGAGGTTCTCTTCTTCTAATGATGTGTTCTGGTTATCAGTCACTTAACAACTGCCTTTGTATATATGTGTTTCAACCTAGAAGTATCAAAAATTAGTGCAGATTTTATTTACCTATGTTATATTAACTGTGTAGTTTTGTTAGTGTAAGTTATGAAAGAGCCATTGATTCATTTTTATGCCTTCACATATTTAATTTTTAAAAATGTTGTTTTATTTTATTTTATTGTTTTACTGTATATTTCGTGCAATGCATTGGGTGTTCTGTATGCATAAGCCCATGTATGCACAGTTGCCACCTTACATGTGTTTGATGCATTCAATTTTTGGTTGACTCTGGGCTGGGTGAGTAAAAGTGTGGTGTTATGTTGGTTAGGATGAAGTTCTGCTTGCTCTGGTCTATACATATGCAGTCTCAGATAAATCAAAAATACTTCTGTTTTATTTGTATTGTAATCATGCATCATCACCACCACCCCTCCCAACCATCCCGCAAAAAGCATTGGTCTCCCCGCTGAATTTATTCTGGTGCTGATTCTGCTAAAAAGGGATCAGTCAATTGACAGGTTGTAAGCATGATTTTTTCTCGTACTTTAAATATACTATAAAGTTCATATAAAGCTTTCATTTCTCCTAATTGGCAAACGCAGAGTCAACACGTCCCCAGAAATGTGGTCCTTTTGATTTTTTATAAAACTACAAGTATCATTTAGAGCATACAGGTAAAACGCAGATATGACATAATGCAAGCATATCTTTGGTTCAAAAGGCATTGCCTGTTTATTGTAATATTTTTGCATTAAGGTGCCTTGTAATGTATTGGCATCCCATCATGGTTTAGTACTGGCATTTGTTTTATACCTGTTAAGTTTCGTTTGTTATCCATCCATCCATTATCCAACCTGCTATTTCCTAACTACAGGGTCACGGGGGTCTGCTCGTTTGTTATTTCACTGACATTTTCAATACCAATTTTAGGCATTGGAATATGTACATTTCGATTTTCATAATACTTTTTCATTAAAATTATATTTAATAAAGTTAAAATATTTTTGCACCTTTATGTACCTTTGTTTTTTCTGTGAGTACTGCCATTTTGCGGAGTTGTTGCTACTGCTTTGCTAAGGACAATCATTAGAGATCTGCGACACATGATGTCACCATCCCAATGGTATAAAGGTCACCACCGTACACTTCCCAATTATTCCAGTTTTCTGAGAAAACAAAAAGATTTTGTGTACAATTTTATAGTTACTGCTGTCTGGGAAGACAAACCTAGCACAATGTTTTTCTGCCTTAATTTACGGTTGCATTATTAATTTGACGAAAGATCTGTTTGACCTCCTAACTCTGAAACTTCACCTTGTATTCTGGTTAAAATCTTCTCTTCTGATCTCTTAATTTCAAAAGTTACTGCCTTTTCCCCTCTGGCAGAATACTACCAATACTACCAGGAAGAGGTCTAGTTGCGACGCTGAACTACTGTAGATAAAATGGCCTTAAAAATAGATGGATGGATAAAGTAACTTAGTTATGTATTGCTTTCCAATTGTTACACTCTTAATTTTATCTTAATTTATAAACATTTCTTAAACTAAGTTTATAGGCAACTATGAAATGTAGGGCTTGCATCCAAAGGAAGATGTTTAGGTGATTTTTACGAATACTGCAGTCAATACATGGTCATAGATTAATGTGTTTTCTTGTAATGAAAAAGAACTCAGCCCAGACAGGATAGGATGACAGTCTTACCACTAATTTTGAATCATGAACTTGTCCTGGCTTTTGGCACTGACGAGGATGTATACTTGCTGTTTAGACAATGAAGCCAAACACAGTAGGTTGATCAGGAAGTCATACATTCAATGAAGTGGAAGGGATTGTGTTTTCTGCTTATTAAGCATGTCCTTGAAATATGAGTAACAGACTGGCAGCAATGGGAAAAGCTAGCTAGATTATTTGTGTGCATGGATTTATGCAGTTGTTTTCACCAGGAAGTTATTTAACCCTGAGCTCAGTTTATTTCAGGATTGCATTCTTGAAGTCACAGGAAACTCAGAATAATAGGACTCGGTGAAAAGAAAAAAGAAATGTACTTTAATGTTGATTTCATTGGCTTTGTGACATACTGTGTTAAGACTGAACTGTCAAAAGTATGAGTTCTGATTTATTTATTGGATTTCATTACTTGAGTCCCAAAAATTTCATCACACTTAAACCTATAAAGGTTTGAAAAGCCACTAAGTAAAAAATGTTACTTTTTAAAAATTTTCACAAACCATTTAACTATAGCTGGGATTAATAATTTTAGATTCACAATTCTCTATCACCAAATATGCCATTTTTTAAACAAGTTGTAGCCCGGTATTTATCATTTTCACCTGTTATTACCTCTTGGAGGACAGCATGTTGACACAGTAGCAGCTTATTAGATCCAGCTCCTTGTGTTTCAATTGTGCCCTAATAATTATTAAATTATTAGTTTTTGCATTTTCCCTGTCTGTTTTTTTTTTCTTCAAAAGATCCACATGTTGGTCTAAATGATGATTCTATGGGTGTGTATGTGAGTGAGCCCAGTGGCGGACTGGTGCCTTGTTCAGGGGTTTGTTCCTGCCTTGTACCTAATGCTGCTCTACTAGGGTCTGGCCCCCTGTGACAATGATTTGGACCAAGTGGACATGAGAATGGAATGTTATACTACTCATGATTTAAGCCACAGAGTTATCTAGCTATCGATAGTGTGACTGCAAGGGCAGCGCTAAGTGAGCCATACACAAGACCATTAAGTATATTTTGAAATACAGACATGTCAGCTGTTATTTTATTAACTTTTCAGTAAAATATATTCCAAGCAGTCAAAAAAATACAATATCTCCACCTAGATAATGGGGAACTTCTAATTATAAATAAGATATTATTCGGGGCATATTCTTAGATTGGGTTTGAATCATCTCAGTTGAATTGCTCTTTACGATTTTTCTGGCCCTTCACAAAATCTCTCTGTAGCCATTTGACTGTAAAGGGCTGGCCTTTTGTCTTTCTTTCCATTTTCTAAAGTTGGACTTCCCAGAATTCCTCCTTGTCATCTTTATGGGAAACGACAGCAACCTGTCCCGTGCAGTTTTGAAGTTCAGGCCTAATCATTGGACCACAGTGCTCTCTGGGTTTTCTAGTTGGCTTATTAAAAGAAGACAATAGAACTGGTAAAATCACCCTTAATATAGTTATAGAATAAGGGGTACATAGTCTGAGTGAACAAAAAAGAGATTGGATTGTTACAGCCAAAGACAAGAGTTAAACTATAGAATGGGCATTACTTGTATTAGGTGAGATCTTGGATAAGAACAAAGAAACCCAAGTGTAAGTGGCAAATATATTTGAATTTTCTAGTACTGTTCCTTCTTTAATATGTGAGCTTAAAGGGTTTATTGAGTCATTATTGTCATGTGAACAGAGTACAATGAAATTCTTACTTGTAGTATGCAATAATCGGCAGGATTTACATGAAGTTATAATTACTAAAAGTTGTCACACCAATCCTTTCAATTACAAGATGTATTATATAATCCTTCAACCTACCAAAGCTTAGTGAGCTTTAAACTAAAAAAAAACTGCCCATATCGAAAGTAAGAAGGGTAAGCACTTCATTGAAAAAAAAGAAGTTGCACTAAATGACAATGACAATCCAAAGTACAGCTGGCAAAACTACAAAAATGTCATCCTGGACTGAAGTTTAAGCTTACAACTACTCTGAATAACAAATAAAGCTATGGTATGTGGCAATGGTTGGGGCCACACACAGACAGGACAGCATGGTGGTCTGATTCCATTTTGTGACCCCTTACCTCAGAGTCATGTGACCCTCCTTGGGGATGGATATATGCAACTTAGTTATTTCAGGAAAGAGGATGAACACATGAAGCATTCAGTATGTACACACATGAATAGGCATCCTTTACTTAAAGTAATAATAATTTTGCAATACACAACTGTAAATATATTTTATTTACTGTAATATGCAGCACTGTAATACAGAAGGCTTGATTATGTTTATCAGTATTTTTGAAAGGTGTCACAATAGTACAGTGGACATTGTTGTCACCACTCAATGTCTGGACCATAGTTCAATTTCTGCCTGCTAATAAGCTGCTTCATGGGGAATATTTAGGCAAGTGTGAAGATGCCCAACACTAGAACATTGTTATGGAAAAGTGTGATATCTACAGGTTGTCCTACAAGAGATGTTTAAGTCAAAATCAAAACATAGAAACCAGATAACCACTTCGTTTTTTTTTTGTAGAATATCAGAATGAATTACTTGGTATCACTGAAATCATAGGTCAGCAAGAGTTATCTTCACTGGCATTCTCCTCAATAGTGAATTCCAGGAATTCATTTTCCCCAATCCTTGCTGCTTATTACTGAGGCTAGATATTCATTATAATATTTATTATATATGTGAATCCCCTTGGGATTAATAAAGTATCTATCTATCTATCTATCTATCTATCTATCTATCTATCTATCTATCTATCTATCTATCTATCTATCTATCTATCTATCTGTCTATCTATCTATCTATCTATCTATCTATCTATCTATCTATCTATTCACATACTGTAAGTCAATTTTTAGTTTATTTTCCTTAATACCATTATTCGTAGTTATTCTGTTGTTGATTTTCTTTGTAGTAATTCCCTGGATACTTCTTTCATCAAAATTTCTTTCTCATACTTTATCTTAGCAAGTTCTTCTTATGGTATAGAAAGGATTTTATATGGGATGAATCTTGATCTAACTTTAGCATGTTGGATTTGTTTGTCTTATGATCTTGCCATTAAATTCCCTACATGGTCTTTCACATCCATATTTCAAATGCCCAAACATTTTTCCCACCATCTTAGCATCTCTGTTTTAATTTCCATTTTTTGAGGTCAAGTTTTAAAGGCTTATTTAATCAATCTAGGCATATACTGTATTTTCTAAATTGATACAGGAAGTTGTGTTATGCTCAGCAGATCTTCATTTCTGTTTCACAATAAATGTATTTCTTGTAAAGCCATTATCACATAAATAAAACAAATAATGTATCACTACTGGTAGATTGGAAGTCTTTACATTAAATTATCCTCTGCACTTACTGTATGTACATTCTAAGTAAGCTAAACTTCACTTTACCTGAAAATATTGTTTAAGCTGATAAATATCAATAGATTTGGTCTAATGGGCAAGTCATACTTCTGCATATGCAACATAAAATCTCCAGCTTGATATGTGTATCTTGGAATGGTTTGGAGGCTTTGACATAGGGGACGCCAGTGGGCCTCCAGACCAAAATGGCCCCCTCACCAGATCTCCATAAAGTTGTCCACAAAAATATATTTAATTTTCGCAAAAAGAAAAAAAATTTTCTGTAGTTTTAGGCTTAACAAGACTGGAAAAAAACTGGTGTGTCACAAAGCATGATGTTACAGGTAACAGACGAATGGATGTGAGAAAATCTCCATAAGTTAGCTAGTAGACAACAAAGAGATCCATCATGATAAGAAAAAGAAAATTACTATAAGCGCATCCTAAATCAAGCAACTAATACAACAGGCCATTGCCAAACTAGGAAAGATAAAATCTATGCTTAAAGTATCGGTGGGAGAGAGATAAATGTCATAAATGAAGCAGCTTACTGTTGTAAATAAAAGAGAAGAATACAGAAAAAAATTAGGGGTAGCCACCCCATATACTTGGAAATTCATATGGAAAAAGAGAAAAAAAATCACCAATATGTCTTTACAGACTTGAGTACAAAACAGAACTGATTCATTGTTAACAAGATGGTGTTTTTATAGTCGGGTGGAGGAAGCGACATCATCGGATCTGGAACTGGAAATGATGTTGACAGCCTTAGGCATGATTTCACTCAGGTAGTCTGCAGGAGAAAGAAAGAAAGGGTTAGTGTTCAATGACACCCCCTGGTCCAGCAGGGGATTACCATCTTTCGTACCCTTTAGCTGCTTCCCACACACCTGTATGTGACACTGTACATCAGGTGAATCGAGCATTGTGGCATGTGTGACACAAAACGCTTCTTCTGCCTGCCCTTTTCACACAAATATATCCTGCATGATAATGGGCCATGTCACAAAACATTCATAATCTCAAGTGGTTCCATCAGCTTCAGCTTACTCCAATCCACTTAGGCCAAGTCCCCTTAACCCTATTGAAAACCTTTGGCTTTAGGTGGAATGAATGGTAAAAATATGAAAAAACTTTTAATTGATAAAAGTTATGAAAAACACAAACAACCTGAAAACTAGCAACATGGATACCCATCACCCATCATCTTTTTCAAACCAGCCACACCAAGTTTCCCATTGGCATTGTGTTTTTTTAAGCTGATCAGGAGATAGAAACGTTTATTTTTCTTGAAGACCAAGAAATAAACTCAAAGACAAAGGAAAAATATTTCAGAGTGCAAAAATGTGTTTTTCTCACTGGAGGTATTAACCATAATGATAGTCAGAATGGAATTGCAAAAAGTTATTCACCAAGAAAATCCTTTTTAACAACCAAATAAAAAAGGAGCAGGAATGAAAATCTGAATTTTTATTCCTTAACCGATTCACTGGTTGAACTGATATTGCAGTCAAAGCAGCTGATGCCACTACATCATACTTTATTAGCTCACATCAGGAGGGCAGTCCCTAGCAACGAGACAATATCCCATAGCAACTCATTGTCTGTTTGCAGTGGTTTTCAAGATGGGGATGTGATGCAGTCAGGAATAAAAATGTTTTCAAACAAAGAAATAAAATTCAAATTGAAACATGAAATTAAACCTTCAAAATATACAATTTTCAGGTCAGGTCTGGTTAGGGAGCACTACACGACGAAACAGCGTGGGGTCCTGGTTGGCAACCCCCCCAGACAGACACATAGTCCAGTCCCACCCTCTGGAAATGACCATCTATCTACCGCAGCCAGGTGTTACGTGGGCGTCCCCTTGGCCTGGTCAAGCTAAACAGTGAGGATCCTGTAAGCTGGATCACCCTCGGGAAATCATGCCACACGGCTGTAGTGCCAATACTGAAGCTCCCTCACAATGCAGGTAATGTGCCTCATTTGGGACTCCATGAGCAACCAGTCATTCGACACAAAGTCAAATCCCCGGTACCCATGGATTTTCCGGAGAGACACAGTACCAAAGGAGTCCAGTCTTCGTCTCAGGTCACTGGATAGCGTCCATGTCTCACAACCATATAGCAAGACAGGAAGCACCAGGACTCTAAAGACTTGGACCTTCGTCCTTTTCCATAGATATTGGGAGCACCACACAACCCTTTCAAGCGACCTCATGACCCTCCATGCTCTCCAAATCTGTCTACTGACTTCATAGGAAGAGTCACCAGAGACATGAATGTCAACACTCTGCAGACAGACACACTGCTGATGGCAGTGCCTAAGAGGTCATTAAAGGCCCGGTTCTTGGTTTTTATCCAGGACACTCGCAGGCCCAGACACTCAGACTCCTTGCTCAGTCTCTCAAGAGCCCTGATCAGAGCCTCCATTGACTCTGTGAAGATCACAGCATCATCAGCAAAGTCAAGATCCGTGAATCTTTCTTCACCAACAGATGCCCCACAGCTGTTGGACCCCACGACCCTGCCTAAAACCCAGTCCATACAAGAACTGAATAGTGTAGGAGCAAAAAACACGCACCTGTGAATCAAAATCAGAATCAAAAGGGAAAAACGCAAAGGTTCTGCCTCCATTCTGGTTACTGGATATCATGTCTGGCCTGTACACTGGTACATTGGTATAAAACGTCCATTAACTAAAAAAAGAAATATTCAGAATACAGCACGTAAAGATTTCCTAGTTCTCAACAACACTAGCTTAACAACATTTTATGGTTTTTGTTTTGCCCTCTGTACCATTTTTTCTAATAATTCCTTCATCTTCACAACTTTCATTTTCTGCCGTGCTTATTGTGTCAGACTTTGAACTAGCTTGCTTGCTAATGACTTTGTAAGGAGCTGCAATTAACTTTCTCTTAACTTAACTTACTCTTCTGCTGCCAGCTAGTTAGGCAAAAAAATGTTTAACACATTACAACATTTATATATATAGCACATTTTCATACAAAAAGTAGCTCAAAGTTCTTTACATAATGTAAAGAAGAAAAATAAAAGACAAAATAAGAAATTAAAATAAGACAACATTAGTTAACATAGAAAGGAGTAAGGTCCGATGGCCAGGGTGGACAGAAAAAAACAAAAAAAAAACTCCAGAAGGCTGGAGAAAAAAATAAAATCTGTAGGTGTTCCAGGCCACGAGACCGCCCAGTCCCCTCTGGGCATTCTACCTAACATAAATGAAATAGTCCTCTTTGTAGTTCGGGTTTTTCACGGAGTCACTTGATGCTGATGGTTATACAGACTTCTGGCTTTTAATCCATCCATCATTGTTGGAACATCATAGTGCTTTGGGTAGATGGTGGTGGCGCACGCCACCACCAACAGGACACCGGAAAAGGAAACAGAAGAGAGAGTAGGGGTTAGTACAGATTTTGAATGAATAGTTATTATAATGAATTGGATATACAGAGTATCAGGATTAAATTAAAGTGAAGTTATGAGAAGGCCATGTTAAAATAATGTGTTTTCAGTAGGTTTTTAAAGTGCTCCACTGTATTAGCCTGGCGAATTCCTATTGGCAGGCTATTCCAGATTTTAGGTGCATAACAGCAGAAGGCCGCCTCACCACTTCTTTTAAGTTTGGCTGTGAGTTGACTATGCCAAGATTTGCACAATACTGAAATTAGGAGAAATTTTTCAAAGCTACTTTTGTCAGACTACATATATTATCTCTAAATACCAACTGAATTCTTTGTGTTGCAAGGGATAATTATAGTGCTGCGGCTGGGAGTGGGTGGTCAAGAAAAAAGATATGAGCTGAATAATTTCTTCAAAATCTTCAAAAGATTTTTTTGTACCTGGCTTAGTGAGAAATTGCGTTTTAGTGGAGGCAGTTAAATATATCTCTAATATTGAAAAGGCCTTCAAAAATCATGATTTGAAACCCTTGAAAAAAATAAAAAATATAGGCCTACATACTTTTTTCTACTATGACTTATGAGAGTGGAGACCTGCTGCAATATCTCATCAAAAGTTTTAGCATACTATAATCATACATTAGGCACTTCAGGTCTAAGTCATCACTCATCATGCACCCCCTGACAAAGAATGAGCTAAGCTATCATTTGCTGGTAGCATTACAACTGACAGGTGAGAGACAAATGTCTGGATTTTTGTTTGTCAGCATATTTTGCCATCAGATACAGTCTAATTTGCTAAGCTTTAAGTAAATTTACACACCACAAGATAGCCCTTAAAGAAATATTTTCTTGTAGGAGTCCCACGGGAGTTTCAGCACCTGCCACCTTCTGTGTGGGACATAATTTTAGTGCCGTGAGTGGAGTGGAGTGGGTAAGAGTAAAGTTGAAATAAATATACAGTAGTTAGAATAAAATTGGCTCTGAGTTTAAGTGGTTGAAGTGTGATGAAAACCTGTAAGACATGGGCAAGAGCAGGGTCAAAAATGATTAGCCCTGTACAGCCCTGTAGTGTGAATATTACCAAAAGACTTTATTGAAAAATACTCCACCTGAAGAGTATTATCATTATAAAAAAAAAATATATATAAAAAAGCAATATTATGTTATTTCCACTCTCTATAAAGGGGACAATATGAATTATTCATCAAATAGGCAAACCTTAATTAATGGACTAATGTGGATAAGACTTGTATTGTTATGCCAATTGCCTATTAAGCTAAGTAGATCATGGGTTCGCATCCCAGGTTCTTCCTGCAAGGATTGCACTTGGAGTAGTGAGAAAAGTGCTATATAAATGTTAATGAAAGAATTATTATTATTAAACTAGGGGGCCTTGCATCCTGCACACTTCTCTCGCTAACCCCCGGGGGCTATCAAAACTGAGCCACTTGAAGGGTGCCAGGGTGCCCCTCTGTTAGAGAAAGTGATTGGAGTGTATCCATGTAGCACTGGGTGCAAAGCCCACGCTCACTCAAATGAGGCCAAATTAAAGGTGCAAAATAATCTAATCTGTGTATCCCAAGGATATAAATGAAAAATATAGCATCTGAAGAATATCCACAAAAACTAAGTATGCAAACTGCACACTGACAGTGACAGGCAAAAACTGAATATCTGGACACTGAAGCAGTAAGACAGCACAATTAGGATATTAGCAATACCAGCATCTTCCTAATTATTTCTCCATCTATGCATTTTGTCAACCTGATTAATGCAGTTTAAGAATTAATGGGGAGCTGGAAATTATCTTGAATAATTACTTAGTTAAAACAACATTCTATTTGAAAAATTTTCCCCTTGCACTTTTGCCATTGTTAGGGGGAAGCTTTTTGGCCTGGAGGATCATTCAGCAATTTAATGTTGAAAATGCACGTTCTTCTTGCATAAATAAGTTCTCTTTTGGTTTAGGCATCTTAGGCATTACAAGTTAAGATGCTATAACTTTATAGTTATTTTTATTTATCATTTATTTTGTGCAAAAAGTGACATACTTAATGAATATCTGCTTTTACTGTATGTAATGAGGATTCCATCTGTTAAAATGCAGTAGCGAGTTTTCTTTCAAATAATTTGTAAGATATTTATTTTGTATGCTCACACAATTAGCAAAGGTAACATAAATCAGTATGTTGAATATTCCAGATATTAGCAGATCAGCACAGAAATGTGTCTTCTGTGTGCTGACAAGACTTACAAGATTAATGTTGTGTAAGTCATGTTTTTTATACTCCAGTTTGACACTCATAGTAAGTTTTTTCTTAATTTGTTCTGCGTATATTGCTGTTTGATACTCTTAAGAATGTAAAACAGTTTTGAAAGATGTTTGCTTTGAATATACACAGTGCAGCTGATGCAAAAAAGGTCCCTAAACAGGCAGTAAGTCATTTTGTGTCCTTCACAAGAACAGAAATTGAAATAATCACTCAATGAATAGAATTTTATTTCATTTCAGCAAAAAAAGTAAACTTTTTAATGATTTTTTGTCATAGTTGTTTCTTTATTAAAGGTAACGTTTTATGACCTATAAGTTATTGTCTCAATAATGGAAAATAGAACATGTCATGGATATCAGACAGCAGTATGCTATGTTTTACAATTTGCATAGAACAGGGGTCTCCAATCACAGTCCTGGAGGGCCGCAGTGGCTGCAGGTTTTTGTTCTAACCCGGTTGCTTAATTAGAAAGCAATTCTGCCAATAATTTAATTTCATGGCTTGTTAGTGCTTTAACTCTGCTATGTCAGGTCATTCTCATATCCTAGACTTTCTTCTCCTATCTAAGGATATCATCCAAATGATTTGAAGGCTAAAATGGTCGAGCAATTCTCAATCATTCACTTTTTTCTCTTTACTTTCCTTCCAAGTATTTAATTAAACCAAATAATGCAAGATAAATACACACTGGCGTAAATGGTAACAAGCAAAATGGAGAAATGCTGGTCTCTTTTGTCATTCGCATGTTATTGCTAATTAGGATCCATTAAAAACTGAATGAATACAGCTGTTTAAGATGAAAATAAGCAATAAGCATTCAAAATCTTAATGAGCGAGACAACTAAAGTGAAGCAGAAGTGTTACTTGAGCAATTAGTGCTTCTTATTAAGCAATTGGGTTGGAGCAAAAACCTGCAGCCACTGCGGCCCTCCAGGACTGTGATTGGAGACCCCTGGAGAAGATCAGATTCTAAGGCACCACCTTCAGAATGTCTAAATCTATCTAAATTCTGATTATTCTGAGCAAATTGGGGAGAAGGAGCAGACTCCACACAGGCAGTGCTCAGGATTCTGTATCTCTGAGACT
Organism: Erpetoichthys calabaricus; assembly: GCF_900747795.2. Lineage (NCBI taxonomy): Eukaryota > Metazoa > Chordata > Cladistia > Polypteriformes > Polypteridae > Erpetoichthys > Erpetoichthys calabaricus. The sequence goes on along the minus strand of NC_041395.2, from coordinate 109,822,504 downwards.
GATGTTTTTCCTTATTTTGTTTTATACGAGCTCAGTATATTTACAGAATCAACAATTCTTTTCTTTAATTTTGTCTTATCTTTGCGGTTTCCTCCCGCAGTCCAAAGACATGCAGGTTAGGTCGACTGACAATTCTAAATTGGCCCTAGTGTGTGCTTGGTGTGTAGATGTGTGTCCTGCGGTGGGTTGGCGTCCTGCCCGGGATTGGTTCCCTGCCTTGCGCCCTGTGTTGGCTGGGATTGGCTCCAGCAGACCCCCGTGACCCTGTGTTCGGATTCAGTGGGTTGGAAAATGGATGGATGAATAATAGAAGAGAACACAGTGGGTTTACCTGAGGCAATTAAATGATTTCCTCATTTATGGAATTTTGCCTGTGCTGAACCTGCAGTGCATCATGGTTCTGCCTGCAGCTTAATCAGACGAGACAATAATGCAACCTAAGGGGAGAAACTGTTATTGCAATATCTGAAGACCTAAATTGTGCAAGCATAGGACAAGTAATAACAAAATCACAGTATGTTAAAAAAATAAAGTATACCCAACTGTACATCTCAGCAGTGAACAAAACGTATCACTTGGCACAGGTAATGTTGAAAGTTTCATGTCTCGGTGGGTTACAGCACACTCCAGTGTGCACCAAGTCGGTGTAACATTCTTATGGCCCTAGTGTACTGATGCCAATGAGCAAAACAATAAACTAAATATTTAGTTAACTATAGATGCAGTGTACACTCAACAGGTCCAGTAGAATCTATGCCATCTGGGCATTACAATCTTGGATCCAAAATAAGAAAACTAAAGTAAAGTTTCTCCTCAAAAAATAAGTCTTCCATGTTCAGTGTTCTTTTTAAGAAGACATTTTACAATCTTCACTTTAAACATGTTTCTTCTTATTGTTACACAAGTAAGTAGTCCACGATAACCCACTACATAAGCAATTCAGACATTAGTAGTAGTAGTAGTTGTAGTAGCGGTAAGACATAGTAGTACTACTAGTACTATTGTTAAAGCAAGCTGATTATGGTGCAACTTCAGTACCTTTCATTCATTTTCTAGCTCATTTATTCCATTTACTGTAGAGTCTTGTCAACCAACTCCAGACAAGGACTTCATCCATCGGAGGAATTCAGAATCAGTATCTGTAAAAGCAACATTGACAGTGGAACCAATCAACCCCATCTCGTCACCACCAGAACTCTTAAACTTGAGGTCACCTTGTGGCATATTGGGAGGATCACTTAAGCTAAACCTTAGATTATCATGTTCCTATTTCCATCCATCTCCTTAATCTCTTCAGCTGTTAAATTTTAAGGATGGTGTAATACCACCACATATGAACCGCAGATCTTAATTTTAACTAAGAAAACTCTATTGAAATGTTTTGAAGTCTATTTCTATGTACTGTATGTTTTAAAGTCATTCTGATTTCTTGAACCCTGGCATTGGCTGCTTCATGAAGATTTAGCAGCCAAGGTAAGTTAAAACATTTCAACAACAAATCTGTTTTTATAAAAAGTGATTGACAGGTTGGAGTGAAAGTAGAATGAAAGATGAGTGTTGTGCTGCCTTTCAGGAAACACTATTCTAATCCACTGTATAGACAAGTTTATAATATCTTTCAATGGGCTCTCACTAAAGATATTTTGTATCCATCAGATATGTTTTATTATGAAAAATAGGATTGATTACTGTGAGGAAAAATGAATGCCTTTAAGAACAACTACATTTCTGTGTAGCCACATGTGGGCATTCCACCAACCAACACACACATAATTTCCCATTTCCAAGCATATGGAAATGTTTTTAATAATAAATTAAAGGCTGCCAAAAATCAATAATCAGGGCGGATGGAAAAGTGAAGTTTTATGTCAGTCCCTAGTTAACAGAATAAGGGTCTCTTGAGCACAATAATAATGAGTTCAACTTCCCTGCAGGAAAGTAGTAGTCTTCCTTTAGTCAGGTCATAGTTTATAGAGATTTGGGCAGCCTTGGACGAATTTTGTTTTGCTATTGCAGCCAGCAGAGAAAATGCTAGTGACTGGGTTAACAACTCATTTTTTACTAGACTGGGTAAGATTTTGACATTTTCTTGTTCCTTCCACAGTTGCGTTCTTTATTGCCTTTGATTATTTCCTGAAAAGAAATCTTTCAGGGAATTTTGAGTTCTTCCTTTCTCTCCTCTAGTTTTCAAAATGCACCCGACTCAATGTGTATGCAGAGAGAACTGTGATAATCGGGATCTTTTTTGAAGCCAGAATCTATATTTTAGAAGCAACGTTTTACTCTTTCTCATCCAGTTACATTTACATCTTTCATCTTTACATCTGTTGCAGTGGGCTGCCGCCCTGCCCGGAGTTTATTTCCTGCCTTGCGCCCTGTGTTGGCTGGGATTGGCTCCAGCAGACCCCCGTGACCCTGTAGTTAGGATATAGCGGGTTGGATAATGGATGGATCTTTACATCTGAAAATGTCAGAAAGTATGTGAATTTTTTCAGTGGAATCAACTCACCATCTCTAAAGCCACAAAAGGGGGGCACTCAATACAGTCTTACTGTACTTACTGTATCTGTATGGCAATCTGCAGTGCTAGACAAATCAAGCCTCGATCACTTCATCTGTCACCGGGAAAAGCGGAACTGAAGTGAATTACTTGTGTGTATACTTTTCAACAAACTCTTTGAAACAGGGCTTGAAATGTGGATAGATGTGCTTTCAAGGTATTGCTTTAATCTTTTTAGTGTTTCTCTGGACATCACTCCCTCATATCGCAAAACCTCACTGCGCTCCATGATCTGTTTTAATGTATCAGTTAATCTTCTCTGATCTCGTGACTTTTTGAGATCACTTTGGATTAATGCTCAGCTGAGCTCACTATGTCTAAACCTAGGTGTTCTGCCTATATGAAACATTAAATTCCATGTCTTAAATGAAAACAAACAGAGTCTATTTGGATGAAGGAAACAAAGAACATGGTCAAAGCTCAACAAGAACAAAATGATAAAACAAATTCCTTTATTCTTGGATTTTTAGAGCTGCATGACCTTGGTTCAGTACGGCTTCACTTTGAACTCCAATTAGTTCAAATTTAATTATAATATTCAAAAATTTGAATATAGCGCTATTCAAAATGAAAGAGCAGATTTCAAAAATGTATTTCATACAAACTGTATAAGCCAGAAAAACATTTCGCACATCACTGGATAGAGGAAAGTTCAAAGTTTAAAAATTCAACTTCAAGACAATTCCAATGCCTTCATTTTCATGCAAGATTGTGCCCCACCTTATTTCCACTTGGAGGTCCGGCATTACCTCACCGACACCATTCCAGGACGATGGATTGGAATAGGTGGACAACAAGATCTTGCTCATCATCTATGGCCTCCCAGGTCTCCGGACCTTACCCCCTGTGATTTTTAATCTATGGGGGTACATTAAAGAAAGAATATTTGTTGCACCTGTGCCCACTAATCTTCAAGATTTGCGACATTGAATTGAGGAGACTGTGAATTCAGTAATTAGGGACCAGTTGACCTGTGTGTGGCAAGAAATGGTCCACCATTTGGATGTTTTTCGCGCTACACATGGTGCTCTTGTTGAGTGCATTCAACCTCAAGGACCATAGGACCAAACTTTGAACTTTCCTCTATCCCAGTGTTTCTCAACCTCGGTCCTGGGGACCCACTGTGGCTGCAGGTTTTTGTTCCAACCATCTTCTGTTTTTAATTGGACTCCTGGGCTATTTAAGTGAACTGTTATTTCCCAAGTTCTGTGTTTTGGGAACAATCTAGAAAATAAAAAAGTTTGTTGAAAAAGAAAAAAAATATATATATACATATATATTAAAATGTACCAAGAAGTTATATGGGAATAAAATGTTTTTTTCTTTTTAACAATATTTTCATCTTGATTTTCATTCTACTTTTCTAGGTGTTCTAATTGTTTAATTAATCCATTATTTACTAATTAGTGGATCTGATGCTAAAGTAGTTGCAGCCTTTGCTTATTCAGTGTTTGCTAGCGTGTCTGCTGTGCTCATTTTTAATTCTCATTAATAAGATACAACAAAGGGGAAAAACTGCACAGAGAAAGGGCAAAATATGATGAAATCAAGAAAAGAGAATTAAGCATTTAAATCTATAGCAAAAGCAGAAATATTTCTAAATGTCTTATAAATGTAAAAATCATGCTGCTGTGCTTTTCTGAATGTAGGATAAAAGAAAAATAATACCAGCTAATATAAATGAGATCAGTGCTATCAGGTGTTGTCACTGAGTAGGAATCTGGTTGGAACAAAAACCTGCAGCCACAGGGGGGCCACAGGACCGAGGATGGGAAACACTGCTCTGTCCAGTGATGTGCGGAATGTGTTTCTGTCTTATATAGTTTGTCAGTCAGTCTGTCTATATCCTAATACAGGGTCACGGGGGTCTGCTGGAGCCAATCCCAGCCAACACAGGGCGCAAGGCAGGAACAAACCCTGGGCAGAGCACCAGCCCACCGCAGGACACACACACACCCACACACCAAGCACACACTAGGGACAATTTAGAATTGCCAATGCACCTAACCTGCATGTCTTTGGACTGTGGGAGGAAACCAGAATACCTGGAGGAAACCCACGCAGACAAGGGGAGGACATGCAAACTCCACACAGGGAGGACTCGGGAAGCGAACCCAGGTCTCCTAACTGCGAGGCAGCAGCGCTGTCACCAAGTTCACTGGCATGATCTATACTTTACAATAAACATTTTTGTCCTTGAAATCTCCTTTTTACTTAATTGTTGCATGCCACCTACCATAGTATGTGTCAGACTGCAGTGCAGTGTTATTTTAAGAAAGGTATTATTCATTTCTTTATCAAATGCGTAGCTAATGAAGGCATAACCAGCATGTGAATCTTCGAGTCCAGTCTATCTATATATTCACCTTTCTCAATTTCTCTTTCTTTCTCACCTCTCAGTGCAAGAGAGTGAGAGAAACCCAACAAAATCACCTGCTGTTAGCAAAACAACAAAAACATATGGCTGTAATTGGTTAAGAGACAATATCAATGGTCACAGGAGAACTGGAAAAACCTGTCTTGGCCTCAAGAATTCAGGTTCCTGCCAATTAACATTGATTACCATATTAGAAAAACTGTGAATCCATGTATCTCTCCTGCATGGTGTGATTAATGCATACTTTGTAATAGCTTGTGGTGTTTTTGTAGCACTTAATGGGATGTTTGATATTTACAGAGCAATGCTTGCATGCCATTGCCAGATCCAGGGCACTGATTTAAGGCATCTGTAAATGTGCTTTTATATCATAATACATGGAATGCCCTGAAATATTTCCAGTAATTTGAGTGTGAATTCATCAAATTCAGTGGCTTCTTCTAATCACCAGATTTCAATTTAAATGAGATTCTTTTGGATGAGATGGTTACTTCTAGCACCGGTGGAGAGCTGCCACTTATTAATATACAACAACTATGATACACCTAGGAGGTGACATTGACAATCACCCCCCTCTGCCATACTTTTGACATGTTGTTGAGCCCATATACTGAAGAATTCAGGTTGTCCTGAGGGAAAATGTGAGCCCAACTGACAATTCGATAAATGTGCCTAATATTGTAACCACTTACTATGTTTGTTTGTTTTTATACAATGCCAATATGGTAAAAACAGCCAGCAATTTAACAATTTAAAGGCAAGGTGCCTCACTTATAAATACTAATTAATTTAAACAATTAAAGATTCACTTCTACAAAACTGCTCTCTAATTTGTTATCATCTAACAATTGACTAACTACCAAATATTTTTAAAACTAGGCCCTCCTGGAGCAAGGGGAAAGCGAGGTCGCAATGGGGATCCAGGTATGTCCCTTACTCTTTGTCACTCAGTGCAACTTCAAATGCTTTTTATTAACAGCCAAAAGTTGAGTAAAGCTTATATATATATAACAAAATACAGCAGTGGGTTACTGAAAGTAAAAACAATGTAGTTGTTATCAAGCTTTTGCAGTTTGTAATTTATGGTCAGATTTAGTAATGAGCAATGGTGGCTAGACTGCAATCGCTGCATCAATTAAGAATTTGTCTGTTTGTGTGTAACCTAATTAGCACAAACAGGGCAAAAACATTGCACAGAAATTAATTTTATCTAGACAACAAATGCATATCTACACAGACACAGAAAGACACTCAAACTCAACGCAAACTGTGACCAAGCCAGGATGTACACACAGTCAAGTGGATTTATGAGCTGTGGCTTTAATTTGAACTGTTTCTGCATTTTTCCAAGCCTTTGAAGGCATAAGGCAGGTGTGCTTTTCACTGTCAAACTTACACATTATATTTACTTTTGCTTTGCAAAAGGATAACACTCCACCAGTAGTATTTTTTTCCAAAACTTGTAGTCTTACCTATGTCATTTTAAAATGATCTAGTGGACAAGATGGTTGTCCAATAACCTTCTGTACTAATTTTGTTATAAAAAGTGTCAATGAACTTACACAAGCAAAACTGGCAGACCACTGGCAGGCTATTTTAGGATGGACTTTGGAGCCGTCGAGATCAAAGACTTCCGCAAGTCTCTTGTTGGGCATTTTACTTCACCTAATCATAGCAACACTGATCTGTGTGTTTGTGTTATATGACAAGCATTTAATAACACCTATCATTAAAAACAACTGAGAAACTATATCAATTTCTTTCTTATGTTCTTTAAGCACTAAAAGTAAAATTAAAATTTTAATAATTCTGTATGCTTTCAAATAGCCTTGCTTTCCTTTTTTAATTGAGTTCTCCACTCTAAAACTGAAATATTATACTTATTATACTATTTAAGAGACAACGTTTTTCTGCATGAAAATATCTTTCGAGTATATTTTTCCATATTTATACAGTGAGCTAGACTTGTGTCATTTCTACATCTATCCATATTTTTGCATTCCTGACATTCCTTTGATGAGCCTTTTTTGATCATTTTCCTTTTACATCTAATAAAAAGGTTCTATTTTTACATACAAACATTTTCAAAATTTTAATTTTTAAGGAAGAGTAATTTTAAGGATTACTTTGCCACCCTGACCTAAGTAAATGGGTTAGGAAGATGGCTGGATGGGTAATTTGCATATCAATGAACACAGATACATGAACACCCACCCTGGTGTCTTCTTATTGATGAACTGTAGCACTGGAAGGTTGGCTTCTCCAGGTGGCCTTTTCATTTCATGTGATCACAGATAATTTGACCTATGGATGTTTTTCTAGTTTATGACTAAACAAGCAGGAGGCCATCATTAACTAATATCAAATCAAATAAAAAAAAGTCTATGTGTTCTACCAGGATGGTGCTGATTACACATCTCAGACCATTGATTTTGCTTTCATCTGCAATTATGTTCCCCTTAAGCCCCACACAAATTTTCTGGCTAACTTGCAGAGCTATTTTTTGCTGTGCAATAAAAATGTGTATAACCACAACTAGTGTAAACATTCTTTCAAAATGATGCTATTGAAAAGGCTTACAATTAAAAACCTCTGTCAGGCTTAAAGTTTGTAAAAAGGGGCAACACTTTAGAGATGCTATGCAAATAAAGTTCTACTAATGTGCAATACGTTTTTATTTCTCCTATAAAACTCACATTTAAAATATGAGTTTATTTTAAAAGCTTTTGAAGCTTAATAACAAAATCCTTTATAGGTGACACAGTGTAGTTTAAAAACTTCCTTAGAAGATATTGGTGCTGTGTGAGTACTCTGTTGCATAAGTAACATTGCTATTAGTTTCTCAGGTTGCTTAGCAGATTATCACACTGATTAAAAATGTAATCAAAAGCAGAGTGACGTGCATGGGCTCAGTGCCGTGGAGAGATTCTTCATTAGTTTAGTTTTTATCTTCCTGACGACTGCTTTAAACTCTACTGTTTAATTTGGATGTGAATGGAATGGAGAAACATTCATATACTGTATACAGTGTGGCACTACTGTGATATTTTTAGATCAGTTTCAATATAGCACTATGTTTTTAGCCAATTCATGTTTTGTAGTTATGGCTGAAGTAATGTGCAGCAACAGAAATAAAAAAATATTGTTGAATCTATCTGAATTTACCTTTTATAATCTCCATTAATTAGTTACTGATCTGAGATCAACTAAAGATAATGTTTACAATGTCTGTCAGAAGTGAATTTGTACAATAATATGCAAATTTTCTATATTTTGACAGAGAAGAAGAATCAAACATAAAATATTAAAACATATTGATTTTACATGGAGGGAAATGCCATCTGCTTAGGCTGTGGTCCACTGAAGCCCTGTAATGATAAATGTACGAGCTTATGGGCAGATTGATGAATGAGTGGCTTATTCAAACATATTTTATTAGAGTGTGTGTATTGGAGGTGGCCAACCCATGGTGCTTTAAATCTGGTTCTATTCCTTGTTGGAGTGTCTCATATATGGAGGATATGCGCCCCAAAACCCCCATGCTTCTGTGAATTACTTCCTGTCAAAAAGAAGTCATTAGGACAACTCACAATAGCAAATGCTTAGAATGGAAGTGTGTGTCAAGGTACACCTGTGTTCATCTAGAGTTGTTTCATTGTTTCTATGTTATTCTGCATTTTCCAGCATCTGTGAACCTGAAGATTTAAAGGTGAAATTGATAGCTACAGTAAAGTGCAAACATGCTTTTAATGCTCTAGTCTTTTTCCCCAATTTGTGGAAAATGATCAGGCTGTCTAAACTACATTATGCCTTTAATCTCCTTGATTTTTCTCTGCCATGTGTGATATGACAGTTATTTAAAGAACGTTGCTCAGTGATACTCTCTGTCTGCAGTGGGCATCACAAGTTGGCACTGATGTCCATTGCATTATAGTGTTGTAATGTTTTTGGAATGTCTCACATACTTGAGTAATACCATTTACATTTATTTATTATGTCATGTGTCCCACAGAAGTGTTGAGTTCATTTATCTTTCTTTGCATTAGCAAACGTACCTATAATCAGATTCAGGTTGCAAGGGTTTGAGTCTGTCCCAATAGCATCATGCACAAGGCAGAAACCCACCGCAGACAGTATGTCAGTTTCTCCTAGGACATATTCAATCTCACACCCACTTACTCATTCCAGGTAGATTAAGTTCCCAAATAAAATAACCCATATGTATCTATATTCATTCATCAATAACTCCATGTTTTAACATGCTTATTCACTTCAGGGTAGGGTTGAGCACCACTAAGTACACAGTAGAAGTCAACCCAGAACATGATGTCAGTCCATTATAAAACACACTTCTAGAGGGGCTAGTCTTGAATGAACTAAAACTGTACACGAACCATTGCTTCACCATGTTGCTCTGTTTCTATTCACTATAAATCAACTTTATACAGCACATTTAGATGCCAATGATAATACACAAATTTTATTAAAGCAGAACAACACTGAAATGCAAAAGAGTTAAGCAATATCCATCCATCCATTACTGGAACAACTTAACCAAGAACTACATTTATAAAGAATTTTCACAAAACTTTACAAGGATCATTCATTAGTAGAACTGCTAAGTGTAGCACCATCCATTTATTCATAATTTTGTGAGTTGTGTGATAATGAGAATAAAGTTCATTTTTAATATTCATAATCATATTTTTGTAATTTTCTAGCATAAACTGATTTTGTTGGTGAATGTTGAAAATTGGTAACACTAACACTGTTTCTCATTGGTTTTGTTTTGCAGGACCACCTGTAAGTACAGTAATAGCAAGTTTTGGGAAGACAGCGGTAACGTAACTGAAAAAATTTTATTTATGCTCTTAATACTGCTTAATTATTTGTAGTACATGGGAAATGTAGTCTCAGAGATGTACAAATTTGCTTTGTTCATCTCTGTATCAAGGCTTTCTTTCTTGATAGATATTTCTTTTATGTTATCATTACACATAGTGGAAGAATTTGCAAGCATAATGTGCAAGCACTAATGTTATTTTAATGTTTAAATTGTCCTTAAAAAGTGTGTTCTTTTTGTTTAAAATTGTTTAAGAACACAACTAAAACTTTAAACAGCTTTTGGTGTAATTATCAAGAGTAATAAGTATATTAACCTTTGTGAGAACTGATTTTTGAAGGATGAGCCTTCCTCATATGCTCAGAAACCAACGTGCAGCAACTGCAGGCAAGTCGAAGTGACAAAAGGAAGAACTCAGACATGTCAAGCTGAATTTGGGAGGGTTTATCTTCAAGTTTAAGGTTATTGTCAAAAATTCTTTATAAAGTGTGACAAATGTAATACAAATATATCACAAATCCAAATCAGCTGCTTTCTTCTATTCATGTTATGTGTCATAAAATAGTTGGAAATTTCATTTAATGGTCAATTGGCTATCCCTTTTCAATCTTCATTATGAAGAGTTACAAATATACAATTAAAATGCTCTTTGTTGTGTATATTGTAATGCCTAATGATACCACTTTTATCATGTATTTTTTTCAATGTACATATGTAATTGTAAAAATCTTCAACCTGAAACACAGAAAAGTGCTTAGCATGTAATATGGTTAAGAGTAATATATTCAATACTTTTTGAGTTATTATCTAAATCAAAAATAAATATGCTTATCAAATATGAGGAATATAATGAGAAGGAACAAAAGAAAAACACACAATGGAATAAGACATAATTCAAATGACAATAAAAAAATGCCCATAATGTGAAAATGAAAAGAAACATATATGTGCAACAAACGGCAAGCAGCTGAGGGCTTAAAAATTAGCAAATTTTCTTTCTTCAGTTTAGCCAGGTACAAAAAAAATATTTGAGGATAACAAATTATAATCATTTACCAAACAACATTTCTTTCTACCAATGAGTGATTAGTTTATCCAGAGGTTCAGGTTACCTTTACACCTTTTTGAAATATTTTTGTACCCTCTTTGTCTCAGACAGATTGTTGTATACCTTCATATGGTACAATTAAACATACTGTACAACCTTATGGCTTCATTACATATACATGTACATGTTTATTCCTCTGCATATGAGATTTGACAACTAACAAAATAAATTTAAGCACTAAACAAATAAATGATAAAGGTTATTTAGATTTATGATACAGTATATCTGCATTACATTTGTTGTCACACTTTAAAGAGTCTCAGAGATTTGCAGCTCTCTTTTGCAAAAAAAATCACATTTGTGAAAGAAAGGATCCTAAGGATGCAAGGTAAGGACTGCATTTGTTGATCATGGTGCTGGCTAATGGTGACGTGTTGCATGTTGGTTAAACATGTAAGTAAGAATTTTCCTGTGCTCAGTAGAGATGACAATAAACTTGAACTTGAACCCGAAATTGAGTGAGACAAAATCCACATGTAATTTCCTAAAGCATACAAAACTGATATAATTCTTAGAATATTAGACAGGAACATGTTAAGTAGCAAGAGAACATATAAAGTGAAAATACAGCATTTTTATATGAAAATTTGAAATATTTTAATCACTCTGAAACATGGTGTTCCAAAATTTACTGAATACCAGCTAAGAAAGACCTGAAAATGCTTGCCTACAGTTGTATTTTGTCACCATTTTGTCCATTCTCATAATTAAACAGTGCCAGCAGTAGCCCCTCTGTCTTTGCCTAATGGTGTTCCAGGCCTCCTAGCTCATTCTAAAATTACATATCTGTCTTTCATAAAATGTGTTGTTGCACATTATGATATTGCCATATTAAAAACTGCAAACTTGTTGGTCTCTTCAAATTATAACACCAAGAGTGGTATGGTTGAAAATGATTTTAAGGAGTCCATTCATTTAATGTGTGTTACAATACATATGGCTGTTAAAGAGACTGGTTGGTTGGTTAAACAAAAACGTTACTGTGAAAAGTCAGAAGTCGTCATTTTAGGCCATTGCTGACAAATTCTCGGTATGTTTTGCTGTCCACTGGATGGCAATTATCGTGGTAATTCTGTTGGAATTCGAATATGAAACATGACATTTTATGTACATAAAAAGAAAGATCATTCCTGGTACTTTGACTTATACTTTAATAGCATTTTATAATATTTTATTTATTATCTACAAATTAAGTTACTGAAACCGCATCTGCCAACCATTACTTCAGCTGATTCAGTGGTGTGTTTGATTTTACAAATGACATCAATGTTTTTACTTTGGGGAACGTAATTGTTCCATATATCAGATTCTTTTATATTACATTTAATGCACACCTAAAATGCATAAAGTATATTTCAAGTACTTTTGCAATAACCTAATTTTATTATCATTGCAGTACTCTTTAAATGCTGCAATGCATCTTATTAAGCACTTCAAATGTAATTCTCATTCTCAGTTATCTGCTGTTAAGTTGTTATATACCCCTACCAGATGTTTTGGTGGAATACATCATTTTTGTGACACTTTTCTATATTAGTAACCTACAATGCGTAAGCAGATATTATTGCAATATGTGTTTGTATAGCACCTTAAAATGACAGCTGAAACCAAATTAAGTATGGCATTCGGTGGCTTTAATCATATTTCAAATATATACACACACAATTGAAGTGATGATTATCATTCTCATCTAATCCCCAAACGTGAGTCTGTGCTCTTTTCCTCTCCTGCTAATTGTTGTCGTGGATTTGGGTGGCGCTTACACCCTGTTTGTGCTCTCCATTTATTCTGTACCCACTGTATTCTCACCCTTTTTCAGGGTCCCCCTGGAAGAGCTGGCTTTCCGGTAATTCCCCTTTTAACTTTGGTTGCCTTTTAAGTTTTTAATTGCATGATAGCTTCCAAATTAAACTTTGGCTGCCTGATTTTGTTGCTTCTAATAATATAAATATAATGTGTGTATTGCATATATGTCAAAGTAAATATGTACTGTATGTGTACACAAGAAATAGTTTATATTCTTATGCATAGATGCACACACAAAATAAATTTTCTGGTTCTACCTTTTCTTTAACTCAATCCCTTTTGGCTCTTTTTTGATTAACGATGGGGCATTTTTTCCCCATTGAGCCACTATCCTTTTTTCCTCTTTCTATATGTATTATAATCATTGTTTGTTTGTGTTGTTTCATATCATAAATATCAAAGGTTTAAATTGCCAGTGATACCTCTGACTTTGGAAGGTACTCAATAAGTAGTAATGTATGTAAAAGTATATGTGTTCTGCAGTAGGTGAGTTTTTATCTCAAATTCTTAAGAATTAGTTGGAACCAAATCTGAGATTTGAATGTAACTCTATATTTGATATCTTATTGTACAGTATTTTTCGCTTTATGAACATTTAGAACAGTGGTCCGGTCTTGGTCTAATCTGTATTTTAAGAGATATTTTATTACGACTTTACTATATATACTCTTCCAAAAGGTTTTGAAAACGTGATCACTGATGCAATGTATCAGTATATTGCAGGCAAGCTAAATTATACTTTGATACATTGATCTTAAACTTTCATCCCCAGCTATGCTTCAAATATGTTGTATGAACCAAACATTTGTAAAAAACAATGAATCTTGCATTGTCCAAAGTAGATTTTGCCATAACTGCATTTGGAAGTCCATCTATCAACAGACTTGTATCCCATCCAGAGTTATGGTATATTGGGAGGTACAGTATGGAACACAAAATATATTTCATTTTCCAGTCAATAAAAAGCAGTAACTGCATTGTAATAGGAAGCAGAGATTGAAAATAATTGTTGGTACTATGCTGCATTTTTCCATGATGAGGATTTGTACTTTATGAATGAGTAAAAGATAAAGAACAAAGGAGAAGTGATGGAAATTATTATTCATTGACTTGCTCTTTTTAACAAATCAAAAAATAGCTATTACCATTTAAAAAGTAACCAGATGTTGATTAGTATTCCTTCTCTGCTCATTTGAAAATGAGGAAATCAGCACTTTGCAACCTTTCTGAATAACGTGGGACAGTTGGAAAGAATAACACACTCAAAGCGTAAGACTTAACAATAATCATTGCCAAAAATACGTGAAACTTTAATTAATTACACTTGTGAAATTAATGTGCACAGTAGGTTTAACCTGAATTATTAAAAAATATTTTTATTTTTCATCCTGCAAAATAGCACTGCATTGCAATATCTTCAAAAATACAGTGTTTCTAAATTGTATGAGTCAGTAAGCACTGGAAGGCTAATTTGGTACTATAATACTAAAAGCTTAATATTTAAAACCTTACAACCACTAACTTTCAAAACTTATATTCAGAAGTATTTTCGCAAAAAGCTTTCATTCATTGAGAACTCTAAGATCAATCTGAGCAAATGTAAACGAGACGTTATATATTTAAGCAACCTAAAATGAATGTTTTCGGAATAAGCTGTGTTTAATATATTCTTTTGACAAAGGTAACATGCTACATATTATTCTCATAACTTTTAATGTTGTCATGCAAAGGTTTGTCTGAATTGGAAGAAAAAGTGTGATTAAATCATCCATCCATTATCCAACAAGCTATATCCTAACTACAGGGTCACAGGGGTCTGCTGGAGCCAATCACAGCCAACACAGGGTGCAAGGCTTGGTTAAATCATGAATAGCAAAATTGCTTATCATTTGAGGACTTTAGAAGTCAAAGGGAGGTAATGAACTGACTTTTTTGTCAACTGTGGGGTACAGTAATTTTAGAATGTAACCAAAAATTCACTCATAAGGCATATATTATACATGCATTATGATTAACTATTTGTATACATCATTTTTCTGAATTTAGTATCATAGCATGGTAGCCCTGTCAGCATACATTATTTTTTGGCCAATTCTAAAATACTTTTTTTCATACTGGTGCATAAAAGGTAAAATAATACTGACAATATTGGCCTGTATTGCAATGAACAACACTGCAAGACACTATATCTCTAAATAGCTTCATTTCATATCATTCTGATAAAAATATTGTCAATAAACTTGCATTATGACTATTCAGGGAGACACAGTCAGTTCCATTCAATCCCACATCACGATTCTCCAATTGCAAAACATTTACCCTTTTATTCAATAAGATGTTGTTGACTAAGGAACTCGACAAAGCTGATATTTCAGTTCCTATAAAAAAAATATATGGTCAAGAATTGCACTCTGTTGTTGTAATGCATTATGGGACAATGTTATTTATTGTATTCATTCTCCATTCAATCATTGATCAAGTTCAGGGTCACAGAAGCCAGATTCTGTTACTGCAACATTGGGTACAAAGCAAAACAAGGCAAATTGTGAATTATCAATTAACCTTACACACATATACTGTTTAAAGAGAGAGGAAAACAGGAACACTAGAAGTAAGAGATAGCTATACTCCACCAAAAAATTGGATTTTATTTGACTGTTCATATGGAAAACACTTTTATAGACTTAGCAAAAACCCACTCCTGCTGGTTATACCACTGTGCTATAAGGGGTTTTCCAGTTCCTCATAGAGTATAAAGATCCTCCATTCTTTCATCTAAAAGATAAACAGTGAAAATATTATCTTTTAATTGTAATATTGAAAAACTTATTTGGTTATTAAAGCATTTTCAAATGCTTTAAATTATATACTAAAAACATGATAAATAGTTGTTAAGATGCAGAGGTTCATTATTTTATTCTACTGTTCATTTTAGTTTTAGTTTTTTATTGTTATTTTGGTAACGTTATCGTGGCATCATTTTATACTATTTTGGAAGGTGGTCACTGCTATTTTATGTGTTTCTGCATTTTAGTGGCAAAAGATACAGTACATGTGTTGCTGATCACGTGACAAAGGGGTCACATGACATATTACGCCATCACTCCCCAGCTTTATAAGATAATGGCTTGCTATTCTTATTGTCCATATTTGTGGATAATATGCATAAAAACATCACAAGTGAATCTGAGTTTTGGATTATTAGAGAAATTGGCACGTTTATTTTGACTGCAAGTTTTGGTTGGGTTGCCAGATTTTTGACAATCTTGACTTCAGACTAGTTTTTTGACAACAGTTCACTTTCCTCTCTTGCTCTGTGATCCATTTTTTGGACTTCCATTTCCTAGTGGGCTGCACAGGTGCAAAGACTCAACATGCTAGAAAGTATTATGACCAGAATTTCCGAAAAGAGAGTCCTTTATTTTTTCCTTATGTTTGTTTACTTTAAATAAATTATACCTCTTGATTACCTGGATTAGAATGGTACACAGCAGTACCCTTTTCACACTATAAAAGTTATCCAAGTATGTACAAAGTAAGCTGCTGTCTCAAATAGGGCTCTATCAAACTGCATCAACCATAGACTTCTGTTGCAATCAGCAATCAAATCTAAAATGAATTGAACTTCTGTCTGTAATTATACTTGTTGAATACATTGACAAAGAACTTTAGGTAAAAGACTACTGAAATGAATTGTTTGTGTGTTGTTGTTACACCAGTATTCCTTAATTCATCTTTATGCTCCTGTAAAACTGTATTCATTTAATTTTCAGATGATTTAATCCCATTTGTTTCTTTTTTTTTATTTAGAATTGGTATGAGATCTTTGGACACGTGTTTGTGGTTATTTCAGAATATGGTGTTTTGACTATAACATATTTGTGAGAGGTGTCTGGTCACACTCACAGGTAAACTAACTTAGACACCATTAAAATATCCGACTACGCCACCCAGTTTTATTAAGAGACTGGGAACTCTTGAAATTTACCGATAATAGCACACAGTTTTCTTTAAATTGAGCGGTGAGTAAACACACAACGTAAGACACAACAGTAATTTCAGGAAAAATAACAGTAACTTCTATTACACAAGACAATAAAATAATTTAAAAAGATAAACGAACATAAAAAAATCTAACAATATCAGGAATGAAATTCCTTTTTTTAAAAAGGAAAGCACACAGTCCACACTCTAAAAGTCCATTAAAAACAAGAATTGCAGGATACAACCTTTAGTGGTGCAGAGTCCAGTTTACGCACTGTGTTACCCCAACAATTAATCATCCAACTGTCCACGGATGCACTCTGTTCACCAGACACTCGTTTCCCAACAGAAGTTTTGTCAAAATCGTGGAATCCCTGTCAGCGTCTCTTCGTCGTTCTTTTTTTCCACACTGGGCTTTTTGTGTTGCTGCAACACATTTCTCATTTCTCGGCCGCCAGCTTTGCTTGGTCCTTTCATGCAGCTTACCTCTCTCGCTGGACCCACAAAATGTGTCTTCTTGTGGAGCTGTCTCTTCCTCCCTGGAGGTAAGTGTTACCGTCCTTGTGCCTCACATCGTACCAGCCACATACCTTAGACTGCCTGCAAGCCCCTGTGCTCTGTGCAAGTGTCTGGGACAGTGTTCTCAGTGGACCGTCCCTCACCCTGCCCAAAAGTTTAAATGTCCTTCAGTCCCTGCCTAAATCAACAGAATGATGGATTAAACAATGGCACAACCAAATTTCCTGGGTTTAACAAATAGTGTAAACACAAGTTAACAAAAAGTATTGTTGCCAACTATCAATGAGTACACATATGCTGATTAGAAACCAATATTGTCAGACATGTTAATTTCCAAGTCAGGTAAATACAAACATTTTCCAAGGAAGGAGCACTTCTTTTGTCACAATTTTGTATTGTTTGCATACTTAAGCAGCTAAAACTTCAAAGCGGTGATTCTTTTGCAAGACAGCAAATACCTATATCCTGTAAACAGCCATAACAATAATCAGTAACGGGATTACCCAGGAAATTTGCCTTTTAACTTCTTACCCCAGTCCCAACAATGGGTGCATATTGACTCTTCATCTACTGTATTTTAAATGTAATATTTACATGTTCCTTTGCCTAAGAGAGAAATGGAACCACCCAGTGTACAAAAAATGTCCCCCTCTGACATATTAATTAGTTAAGAACCATGAAAACAAGTGAGCAACTCATGCAGATCTCAAATATACAGTATGCAGAATGGAAGTCTGACTGAGAACTAAACGGTTTCTTGAAAAGCACTTGAAGTGCAGTGGGTATGGATTATAAAAGTGGGTTCTCCATTGCCCTTTGGCCTGGATTCTTCAAAGTGGAACTGTTCACTAATGTGGCAGTATAATAGTACAGTGGCATACCACACTGTAGTACATCTGAATGGTGTGTGCAGTGTGGCTTGTGAATAACAATTTATACAACAGTAAAAAACCACATTAAAGAAATATGATTCTGTCAAAACAGTGAGAATTGTAGCACTGTAGTTAAGCATAATGACATGCTAAAATGTACAAGTACACATGGCATCTGTTTCCTGTTCTTTTTATGATGAAAACAAGCACCTTCCAATTATTACACCAACCACTGCTGAACATTAAACAGCACATATACTCTACGTAGTTACAAACATTTATGAAACTTGCATAAGAAAAATAAACTTGGCTTGATGGTTAAATCATAATCTGGTAAAAATAATGGAAAAGTCACATACAAACACATTGCTCATGTACTGCATGCATACAGTTTTAAACATATGTCAATGTTTCATTCTTTAATAGTTCATCAAGTTTTTTTGCCTCTCCTTATTACAAAATACACACTGCATTGTTTAGCTTTCCGTACAATTATTTCCTCACATGGCAACATCCTGGTACACTGTGTCGCTGAGTGGCACCATTACTTTAACATCATGAATTAAAAGCTCTTTATCATGTCTAAGTCTTATAATGTCAAAACTTTTCACAAGACCCTGGCCCCAATAAGAAGATACTAATGCTATTTAAAATGCAGTATCAGCCCTTAGAAAACAGTATGAATGTTTACCTAATTAAACTGCAGAAGCTCAAATGATAATGAAAATAAACAGCACCTGAAAAATCTGAACATGACCCTGGATACCTTTAGCATGGCAGTGTTGTGCTGTTTCTGCAATGTTTGTCAAGTATTTCTAAAAATTTAGCAATGTCTACCTGGCAGTCTTTCCTGGTTTTAGAGATCCAGAATGGCCACTAAATCAATACGTTGAAGTGGGTGTCTATGCTTAGGAGTTTGCACGGTGGGCATTGCAATGCACAGAACTGCCTGCTGGCCATGATCTGGGGGGCCTTCAGATTACAAAGAAATGTATCATCTCGAGGAGCTAAAGAGAGACTTCTTTTTGCACTGCAGATAAGACAACTGGTAAATTGCAATGGTGCACTTATGTCTCCCCCTGTTTACTTCATTTTTTGACACCCATTGCGCACAGAAACAATCTGAATTACCTTTCCCAAGATTTTTTCCATTCTTTTCCCTACAAGGGTTTTTTTTGGGAGTTTTTTCTTGTCTTTTTAGGGTGTCAAGGCTGGGGAGTTGTCAAAAAAAAGGTCTTGTTAAATCCCATTGTGGCATTCCTTGTGTGATTTTGGGCAATAGAAAAAATAAATTGTTGTTGTTATTGTCTCAGCTAGCCACTCCTGGAGTTTACCTGGACTACTCTCTCTTTTTTTTTCCTTTTCCGGTGTCCTTTTGGTGGTTGCTTGCGCCACCACCATCTACTCTAAGTACCATGATGTTCCAAAAATGATGGATGGATTAAAACCAGAAGTCTGTATGACCACCAGCATCAAGTGACTCCGTGAGAACCCTAACTACAAAGAGGACTATTTCATTTATGTTAGGTAGAATGCCCAGAAGGGACTGGGCAGTCTCGTGGCCTGGAACTCCTACAGATTTTATTTTTTTCTCCAGCTTTCTGGAGTTTTTTTTTTTGTTTTTTCTGTCCACCCTGGCCATCGGACCTTACTCCTTTTCTATGTTAACTAATGTTGCCTTATTTTAATTTCTTATTTTGTCTTTTATTTTTATTTTTTTTTCATTATGTAAAGCACTTTGAGCTACTTTTTGTATGAAAATGTGCTATATAAATAAATGTTGTTGTTGTTGTTGTAAAAGAGTGGGTGAGGCTACGTAGCTTACATGTCAAGTTAGGGAAGTCAAATCCCCCTGTAAAAAATCAGATCTGCACAATGGTTTTCTTCCTCGTCTTTGTTTATACAGTCTTTTGTTTTTCTGTTTAAAAGCTAATTGACATTAAGGCAACAAACACACATGTTCATATAGGGACAGATATGTGGAGTAAACCTTTATGGGTTTGTCCATAAAACCTCCATAATTAGGTTTTTTTGCAGGCTAATGATATGGCTTGTTTGAACATTTTACAGTGCAAACTGTTTCCTTGTTCTGCTAAATACTTGTGGTTAGTCAATGTGTATATCAATATGTTTATTTTCATCTTTTTTATAGCTGGTATTCATGACACCAAGAAAATAACAGAGACATAATATGACCCCCAGAAAGGCTATTATACTGTAATGGGATTGAGTTAGCTCATACCAGTCTGACAAAGGAATATTGTTTTGCATTACACGTTTAAAATGTTTCTGATATGCTTCATGTTCCCTGGTCTAGTCCGGTTAAGGTTGAGGTGATCAAAAGATTAAACATTTGCCTTCAGTGTAAGGAAAAGGGACACACACAGGTTTGTGAAGCATTTGGAATGGGATTAGTTCAAGTCAGGAAACCAATATAGTAATTAGGCACAGATTAGTAGGAAAAAAATACATTAGAGGAGTCTAGGTGAAAGAGTTAGAACAATGACTCGACTGTTACAAGGAAAATTACAAATTAGGTAAAGGGAAAGGCAAAAACCTCATTATCAGAGTTCTAGACATAATAAAAACAAAACGGCTGCATTAAGAGGAAATAGTATATACAGTATAATATACAGTAGTATATACAAAGATGTTATAGAAAAACAAACTTGAATAATACTCTATCAAGAGACGACACCAAGTATAAAAAATGAACCAGTAATATAGATGTCATCATTTAGAAATGAAGGTATATTGGAAAGTAAAAAAGTTTCAATTTATAGACTAGACAGTTTAAACATAAAAGTGCTTTAAATGGAAAAGTAATTAAGTGTGTTTGACACTTGTTTTAAAGTTCAAAAATAAATTATTATTTCAGTCTGACTTATAAACATTTTGACTAAGATACCACCATAACTAAATGCCTTTATTATTATTTCACAAAGGACGATTCTTGTTCTTCTTGTCCATGTGATATTTTGGTGGTAATGTAAGAGGCTAAGTAAGTCTGACCTGACATCTCCAATGAGATCACCAAATGCTGTCAGACATGCTAAAATGTAATCCTTCTGTCTTGTCCTGAGTGTGACACTGAGACTCCTCACTGGGGGCTATGGCAGGTCACTTCCCAGAGGGGGTGGGTACTAACAGGATGCCCAAAACACCTCTCCTGGGTTTCCTTAATCTAGAAGTGCAGATTAAACTGTTTATTACAAGCAACTGTTTTTTTTTTACATCATGCTTTGTGGACCTACAGTTTATATGCACGTTAGAAGAATCTGTTCATGGTGCCATTTTAATGAGTGCCTATTAAACCGTCTTGAACATGATAATTCCTAAAGTTTAGTTCACACTCTGCATGGCTGAGAGTTTGTGTCTATGGTAACACTATTGATGAGTTCAAACAAAATAAGTTGTTTTTGAACCTTCATATACAGTAGATGGTAGTTTGGAGACTAACAGAGAATTTGGTGACAGGCAATTGAGTTTATAGGGCATTTTAGAGAATTGTTTTTAAAGGGAGATTGTCTTTGAATTATTATTATTGTTATTATCAAGGATATTTTATAGAGTTTATGCTTTGCATGAAGATAGATAGTTTAAGCCAATTCATACAGAAGCCAATTTAAGATACATTAAAGAGTGCCACCTGCATTCACATGTAATTAAATGGACCTTTAGAGGTCATAAGCGCTTTTACATTCATTAAGTAAATTCAGAAAGTATGTTCTCACACCCACTTAATCCAATTCAGAGTTATAAACAGCCAGAGCCATTCTTGGCAGCATAAGGCACAAGGTCATGTCACCGTCCATTGCAGGGCCGACTCTTTCTCACACACACGCACACACACACACACACACACGCCTATGCAGGGCCAATTTGGAACCAGCAATGGGGAAGTGGAAGAAAAACAGTAACAAAACATAAAAGGCCCCATGCAAACCATAAAAATCATGTGTTGCTAAGCACACCATACCACCATACATTTCATGATAATTTAATTAATAACGATGAACTAAGTAAAATGGGTTAGAATGAACAATAAAAATATATACTGTATGTATATATTTTACATTGCTCCATGACCCTTTACTGGAAGATGTTGGTTCAGGAAACAGATAATTGGAACTATGAATAAAATAAACCTTGTAGGCTTGTCCTGTTATTTCAGTCAGTCTGTCCTGAAAATGACACACCAGAAGTTTACTTTTGTTTGATCAATTCTCATGCCTAAGAGGCTAATATATTATGAAAATAATTATACTTGGGACTATACTGTGAACAGGCTACCTGGACTGCCAATAGTAGAAGGGGTAAAAAAATCTACACAACAGTATGGCTAGAAAAGAATAGGCAGTAACCTCTGAGACAGTAAAGGGTGCCTTGGATGATAATTATTTGGGACCAAAAATGTGAGAAAGCTTTGGTGAGCCAAGAAGGCATATACTGATGGCAGCAGAAGCCCACACAAGATTGGCCTCAGGGATGCAGTTGTTAAAGAAACTGTCAGAGGGTATCACCAATTAGAGCATATACTGTAAGACTCAGTGAGACATTTCCTGACCCAGGAAATGCCATCGGGTATAACCCAGAATTGAAACATTGTTACACTTAAATAGATGATCCACTTGAGAGCTAAGTTTTGGTAACTGTCAGGAATCCTTAATTAGTGACAAGAAAGCATACCAGGCAAAACAGGAGTGTATTGTTGGCTGAGTAAAGGCGGCAAAAGGATAAATCCATGACTGGAGAGAAAAGGCAGATGTTGATTTTGTGGCAGACGCCCAGCAGGGACGCCCCTTCAGTATATGTTATATGCTAACCAATACCTCCCCTGGAACGCTAGATGGCAACCCCCCTGGATTGCAGCAGTGCCTCGGACTCCCGCAGGGCTTCATGGGAGTTGGAGTTTGGTGCAGCCCTGTTGGGATCCACAGGTGCCACCAGGGGGTGCTGCAGCATGAGTGTCTGAGCCCTTATGGGCAGTGTTTTCGCCACACCCGGAAGTGCAGCCGGGTGCCTTATAAAAGGAGCCAGCAGCCACCACTCGAGGAGCCAGAGTTGGGTGGAGGGAGACAACGCTTGCCGGTGAGGAGTGGTGCTGAAGAAAAGGAGAATTTATTTGTGTTTGTGCTTAGTGTGGGACTGTGTTGTGCCTGAGGGACACGGGGAAGACGTGGCCCCAAGATGAAGAAAAATAAAAGTTTGTTTATTTTTACGTGTGCCTTCGGTGTCAGTCTGTGTCGGGTCGGTGCTCATATAGCACCTTGTTACAATTTGTATTTTGATTATTTTTTACTTTAGGTTCACTCCATATAGTCTTTCTTTCACTGTATTTTTTAATTAATCAAATCATTCATGCAATTTTTCTATTATCACATCATTAGTATGTTGGCTGTCTCAGGGCTGCATTAGGCACATTACTCTGTTATTTCTTTATTAAGGTACTATATCAGTAAGAATTATTAAGAGGTGGCCCACCACTTTGTGGTGTAGTGACTATGCCATTGAACTTTAAACCTCAAAGTCGCCACTTTAATTCATATTCCTTTGCTCACTGTGTCACTGTGAGGTAGCTGCTTTAACCCAGCTACGGTCTAATTGTAAAAACTACATGTAAGCATTAGTACTGTATCTTGATCTTGTAAGTTACCTTAAATAAAGCTACTAGCCAAATGCACAATATTATTATTATTATTAATATTATTATTATTAAAGTAGAGTACAAGGAAGTAAGGAGGACAACAGCTAATATACTTTTCTGCCTTTTTTTTAGTAACTGGGATATTCAAAAGTGGTTTGTTGTAAGCCACAGCCCTCTTGCTATACTTGTCATATTCTGGCTGTCATCTGTTATTTCTCAGTATGCCAATTTTATTCCACGATTTCTTGTATTTGATCTTAAACTTGGCTTGTCACAATAATTACAATGTGATGTTAACCATAACGCTTTAAGAGGATTAAGTTTAAAGTCGATCACTCCACCATGTTCCATTTCTGACTTCTGCAAATGTAATAACACTTCCTATGTCGGTAGGTAAAATATGCTGATACAGTAGTTTATGACTTTAATGGAACCGTTTACTGAAAGGTTCATGCTTTAAAAACTAAATTAAATCCACTTAAAGGTTAATGCCGTTTTTATTGAACTTATAGACTCTGCTGCCATGAAAAGGTTCACATTTCAGAACAGAATAATTTTCAAGCAAAAGTCATTTTAGCTATATTTTCCTTTGTAAATAATAGCAGATATTTAATAAATGAATCCATTTACTCAGACACAACCACCCTGCAATTCCTCACCCAAAAAGGATACCTGAGGTTAAAAATGGCCTTATAAATCTTATTTTTCTCATTCCAGGATTTTATTGTAGGCGTCCTGCCAACACATATCCTGGCTCTAGCTCTGTCATGATATTCATTTTACAGCCAGACTTATGAAAGCAATATAAAAAATTGCACAAATGTACTCTTGAAATGTGGTAAATTAAAGCCTTTTTTAAATTGTTTGCTCTGTTTGTTTTGAATTGTTGTACTAATACCTCTAAGCATAACAGTTAAAAGAAAAGAAAGTTATAGAGGAAACAGTAGCTAGTTACCTCAGAAATCAGGAATGAAAAAGGATGCCAAAAGAATAGAATTGCCAAAAAGTATGAATAAAATATTGTACTTAGGGAGCAGTTCAATATGTGAAATACTTTAAAGATGTCTTCCATAAAGGGAATTAGGGTTCATGAAAATGTGAAAATCAATAGAGTGTTTGCTTTTTTCAAGCAAGCAAAGTAAATTTTTGTAGACTTTGTCTCAATTAAACCAGAACAAAGCCAACCAAACATAATATAAAATAATTGGAGTCTTCCTTTAAGAGCAAGAAAAAAGGAAAAAAAAATAATAAAATGCAATAGGAAAACCATTCCTTTCTTGTTAAATCTGCTCCCATAAAATGAAGAATACATCAGCGATTTCCTGGAAGGAAAAGACAGCCTAAATTAAAAATGCAGTGCTGTGTTTCTCCCACATGCATTCCTCAAGGTCAGATATGTGTAAAAGTGATAAGCAGCAACCTTCAGATGAAAGACTGATCAGTGCTGGTGACAGAAGCAGATTGGATTAATGTTTGATTTGTCAAGCAGATCATTTTTAGTTACTACTCCATTCATAGCTTTTAATTTCAGTTTAGGACTATGAGTAGCCAGTGCTGGAGCCAGTAAACGGGGAACAACTGTGACAAAAATAACAACTTGAGGGATACCTTCCTCCCTAAATGTCCAAGTCCCCCCTACAAACCATGCTACCCTCCCCAAAACAAAAACCATCATCACCATCTAACTACACTCATACCCCCTCTGCTAACAACAAAACCCACAGATACCATCCACACCAACCAACCACAGCTGGAAACCATCCTCCTCATAAGACCACCAAAACCCCTACCCCCCGAAACCATCCTTACTGACTCCCACCTTACCCCCATACAACAGTCTACCAAGGTGACATTAACATAGTGGGGGGGCTTGACAAGGCCCTTCCCAGTTCAATATCCTTGCTATGCCACTGTGGGTAACATGCATATGCATTTGGGGAAAAAGTGAACTGATTTGAAGGCTGGACAATTTTACTTTTACTTTAATTTCTTCATCAATCAGTCAGATATCACAGTTTTATTAAATATTTTTCTAACAATGAGTCATATTCAAAAATAACCACAACAATAGAATTCAAATATTTAAATATTGTCCAAGCTTTTTAACAGTACTCAACAATGTCAAGTACTTAAAAATGTAGCCCAAATAGGCTTTTGGTGACTCAATAGCTTTACCAGAAATCAGATTCTAATTCAAGTGATATAAAAATGTCATTGGTAGATGTGGTATTGTTAGTTGTTTCTTAAGCATAACATTTTTGAAAGAAGTACCAGATAGACAGTTAAAATCTCCATTGCAGTCTCAAACTGTTGGATGCTTCAGACCATACTGGGGAGCAGTCCTGGAGCCTTGCTAATAAATTGCATTGTCAGAGAAATACTGAATCATTATCCTGTGCAGGTAATGCAGCAGTGAGGCTGATTTCAGCGTCACATACTGTAAATACGGGGCACATATTTGTTCTTTGCTTACAGAGTGATGCTTACGTAAAACCTTTCCTTTTACGCTTATTTCTAAATAGATTTTTTTATGGTTAACTTACCCCAAACAGCTGGAGAAATGAGCTGGCATACCAAAAGTTGCACATGTGCCCCTCTCCCAGCATTTGACTAACTTGTAGAGGGGATCTGTTTTGTCAACAGATGTGGGTGTTGAATGGGTTAAAGAGGCAAAATATACAATGTCTCCTGGTAACTTTGAAACAATAAAGTAATCTATAATTAAGGTTGCACAGATTGTTCCTCTGGTTTAAGTTTAAAAATTCACAAATGGTTTTCGAAATTTAAAAAATGTATAAAGTGTGCTACTGTATATTTGAGATATCTCAACGTAATGCAGATTACCTTGAAGCCTATATATATGCTAAATTTTAACAGAATCTGTCTTTTGGGGATGAGTTGTTTCATGTGGACACACTGACAGACATGGCAACTGCAGTAGGTGCTTTTTCTGTTACCCATCAGTTTTTCAAGGAAGCAGTATTCCCTGCATGAATGCCTTTAGGCAGAACATGCAAAATCTAAACAAATACTGTAGGACAGCAATGCTACCTACTGTACATACAGTACATCCTGTCATTAATGTGTATTAATATTTCTTTCTACATCCAAAACATGTGAATGTTAAGTTGTTAAGAAACTGATGTTGGTATGATAACTGCGTGTGTTGTGCTTACTTGATAAATTGGTATACTGTTAAAGATTGTTTCCTACAGTTAGTTTTTTTTATTTTATATTGTACTAGCTATTCCCCACAGCTCTGCCTGTGTAGTAGTGAAACAGGACAAACTTTAAAAATCAATAACAAAAATATTTAAAAAATGTAATAATTGACATTGAGAAGAATTTATAAGATTTGCACTGGGTGTGACAAGGATGGATAAGATTAGAAATTAGTACATTAGAGGGTCAGCTCAAGTTGGACAGTTGAGAGACAAAGTCAGAGAGGCGAGATTGCGTTGGTTTGGACATGTGCAGAGGAGAGATGCTGGGTATATTGGGAGAAGGATGCTTGATATACAATATTTTTGGTTTTGCCATCAGGGGCGAGAATGTAGCTATGATCTTGTGGTATAGCAGGTCCACAGCTCCCATCAAAGGCCAGTTTTAAATAAATAAGCACTGCACTCACGGCTGGGTGAGGGGGCGTGGTGGTTGTGTGGCTGAAGCGGTTCTCAGGGCGATTCGCGATGTGGGCGTTTTCTCACCTAAGTGCACAGGTGAGAGACCGTCCACATCCGTGATTGTTCCTGGGGCTGCCACAGGTGCCATGCCCTCTTGATATATAGAAGCACGAGTCGGCTAAAGGGGAAAAAGAAAGAAGAGAAAAGAACGGAGGTTGCAGGAGAAAGCAGGAAGTAGTAGAGAGAGAGAGAAAAAGCCGGTGCGGGAGAGCGAGCAAGCAAGTGCAGGCTCGCATGCAGCTGAACTGTGAGCCTGGGTGTTGGGCCGACACCCGGGGAGTAGTAGTAGTGGTGGTCGCTCCCGCTGAGTGATCATGGAGCGGGAGTGACCAGTGATGAAGGGTGGATGACTCTTCACGTAAGGCCGCAGAAGGCAGCGGGAGTCGAGACTTGGGAAGTGGTTTCCCCAGCGTGAGAGCCCTGGTCGTTGGGGAATCTCAAGTCGCTGTCAGGAGGAGCCTACCGGAGCCAGGGATCAGTGAGGCAATCCAAACAGCTGAAGCAGGCACAAGAGAATGTCAGCTGCATGTAGGGGGACTCCCCTATTGAGAAGTCCAGACGGGAGAAGTAGGGGAGCCACCAGGTAGAAGACACCAGGCTTATAATGTTTTTAAAAGACTGCTTTCTGCATGGTTTTAACCTCATTGTTTTAAAGATTTTTCTATTGTTTTAACCTACACTTTTCACATCTGTTTTTTATGGATTATTTATTTAATGACTCTTTTTGAAGCACTGCACTTATTTATTTGGACATTGTTCTGTTGTTTTAATAAAAGCACTTGGCACTTTTATACACCATCCCCTTGCTCCATTGTTGTTGCCTCACTGCCTAGCTCATCGGTAGCATTACCGATGGTGACGGGTTCAAGGGCTCCCAGACAGAAGATGGGAGCATACACAAACCCACATCATCACAGATCTCTTTGCCAAAAATGTAAAAAGTTGGCAAGGTATCTCTGGCCAAGCGGAAGGTAGATAGCCTCCAGTGTCAAACGTTCCCACAGTATCTGATCATGTTCGGCTCTGATGGGAGAGCGTCCCCCGTGTGGGGAGAAGAGCACATGGCTGTGATATCTCTGCCAATGAGCAGCTACCCTCTGAAACACACGTAGCTGTGATCTCTCTCTCAAAAACGTCAAACGATACTCTTTAACAATCTGTAGATGATAATGTCTGCTGAACAGACAGGTATTGCTAGCTAAGTGGAGGTAAGGAACACTCCAACACATGGCAGAGTGACTCGAACGGAGGCTGGCATGTGAGTAAGGAGGGCCCCATCAGGCTCCCTACTCCTGATGTCACGCTTCCCCCTCCCCTTGGCCCGCAGCATGTCTCTTGGATTCGCACAAAAAAAAATCGCTGCTGCAAGTGAACTATGATACTTAGTATGATGACAAAAGTCGCAAAATCAACTGGAATGTTCAAGCAAATTATAGAAAAAAACACAGTCTAAATCCGTTAAGTAGTTCTCTAGTGAAAAGCGGACAGACATACAGACAGACAAATATTGGATTTTTTATATATATAGAGAGAAGTCACAAATAACTGTATGTATCATCACATTCATTATCATTATTATCATTAGACATTTCCTGGGTTTACCCAGATTAGCCGACTATACTCCAATTTTTTTCCTCCACTCTCCACAGTCCTGAACATCCTTTATGGTGAGGCCCATACTATTTATACTATCCAACACCATCCCCACCCATGTTTTCTTCAGCCTCCTTCTGGACCTGATCCCCTCCAACTCCATCTTGGTGCACCTCTTCTCTTATCATCTTATCATCTGCTGCCTTTTGCTCCTCATGCCCAAATCATCTTAGTCTGTATATGTTATCATAATGTTCATTATAATACAACAGGGTCTACAAAACAACATGAAATTGGCACACTTATCAGTACAATGTAAATTTTAAAAATGCAAACTCAAATTCAACTAAAGATAGAAAACAAAGCACTTGCAGATGCCCAGTGTTGGTAACTTTTCTTTCTAACCACCATAAGGTCCACAAAGTTGTTAGGTGTACCTCTAAGTTAATTAATTAGATGACTCACTTCACAGTCTCTGAAGTTTCTGAAGTTAGCAAAAGTGTGAGTTTTATTTCTCTACAACATTCAGGAAGACATTTACTGTTGCTACTCCTCTTAGACCACAGAAGTCTGTCATTGTCTACATTTTTAAACATCAATTAATACCCAGTAAGGATAAAATAAAGCAAATGAGTGGATGAATGGATTTTAAAATCTATGAGTTCCCTTTGAGTTCTTACAATAGTTGATTATTTTTTTATCCAGTAGCCCAATAACAGTTAGGTGCACATAAAAACTTAGATACAGCTAACCAGCTAATTTTGCATCATGTATGTCAGGTTTAAATAAAATATTCAGAAATAATGAAGAAAAAATAAAATTAACAACTAAAGAGTACTAATATGGTGTGGTCCATTCTCAGGAATGTAAAATATGCCTGGGTAGGAGTTTGTGAGGAGGCAGAACAATGAAGCAGAATCTGTGAGTCTCATTAAATTTTATTGCCCATTTAATGAAAGAAATGGCTCATAAATCAGAAAATGGTGGAATAAAAGTGTAGCAACTTAAGCACTCTGTTATCTATTTCTGTGTAAGGAAGTGTAAACTGTCAAGTTTTAACTCACCCACAGCTGCAGTATAAAATTACAAAGAATGGTCCATGAAAAAAGTGAGACTAGGTTATAGTACAACATAAATGTATGCAATATGGCTAGAGCATACATGGATACTGCACATACTTACATAATCAAGGGAGTTTTATATGAAGGGACAACATTTATAATGCCAAAGAGAACAGGTAGGTCATCAGTTTGGATTTGAATTTTAGGACAGTTGGAGTATCACAATAGGCACTGGAACACTTCCTCATCTTGTCTCCTATAATACTTAGGGACAACATAATGGAGTGATCAGGGAGGACTCCAAATGCTAGATGACAGCATCCTTGGAACTGTTCCCAAATGGACACCCATAGGACATGCTGGGAAATGTTGTGCGATGAAGCAGCCCTATTAAATTCCATGGGTGCTACCAGAGGGTGCTGTGGAGATTTATGATCCCTGTTTCAGCAATTTTTGCTTGAACTAGAAGTATTTCCAACGAGATATGCCCTAGCACCAGAAGTACTCCTGGGTCTTGGATAAAAGGAGACAGTCTGACGCTCACAAGTGAGTTGGAGTTGGGTGGAAGAGGTCAAAACTCACCTGGGAGGAGTGGAGGAAAAAAAGAAGAGAGAAGCTGGTTTTTGTATTGTGCTTATGCCAGTCCCAGTGGTAATACTGCTGTCTCACAATAAGGAGACTAGCGTTCATGTCCCAGGTCCTCCCTGTGTGGAGTTTGCATGTTCTACCTGTGTCTGCATGGGTTTCATTTGGGTGCTGTGGTTTCCTGCCACAGCCTAAAGGCATGTTGGTTTATGTGAATTGGAGACACTAAATTGGTTGTTATTGTGTGTGTGTGTGTGCGTGTGTGTGCGTGTGTGTGTGTGTGCATTTGTGTGTTTGCCCTGCAATGGACTAGCACCTTGATATCAGTTTGTTCATGCTGTGCATCTTATGCTGGCTGGGATAGGCTCCAGCACTCCCCCTTGACCCTGTCCAGGACTAAGTGTGTTAGACAATGACTGACTGGCTTGTGCCAGTACTGTAAAGAAACCTTAGGAAAGGTAATCTATAATAATAAAAGGCAAAGCCCTCACTGACTGACTGACTGACTGACTGACTCACTGACTCACTCATCACTAATTCTCCAACTTCCCGTGTAGGTGGAAGGCTGAAATTTGGCAGGCTCATTCCTTACAGCTTACTTACAAAAGTTAGGCAGTTTTCATTTCAAAATTATACGCGTAATGGTCATAACTGGAACCTCTTTTTTGTCCATATACTGTAATGGTAGGCAGCAAGATGGCCGTAGGAGACTGAGTTGCGTGTCGCGTCATCACGCCTCCCACGTAATCACGTGAACTGACTGTGAACTCAGTACGTAGAAAAGAAGGAGGAGCCCCAAAGAGCACAGAAGAAAACATTCATTACACAATTGACAAGGCAGCGAAACAATAAGAAGCGACTGAGTGACGCATACAAGCATCTTCATAAGACACGAGGTATAAAAAAGCACGGTGTAAACCGTAAGTCTAAATTAACTTTATAGAACCGCTCCCGTTTGCAATACCATATTCGCGAGATACAAGTTTAATGAGAAGACACGAGGTATAAAAAAGCACGGTGTAAACCGTAACCTTAACTTTATAGAAACGCTCCCGCTGCCGTTTGCAATGCCATATTCGCGAGATACAAGTTTAATGAGAAGACACGAGGTATAAACGAGAGTTTGCATCACTTTGTAACAGAGTTAAAATTGCTGTAGCGAGAAACTTTTAACTGCCGGGTCTTAGCTAACATTAAATAAACCCGTGGACATCGCAACATCACACAAGACAGTGGCTCACGTGAAGTGACTGAACGCAGCAGGAGTGATCTCTTCCATGAATCAAACCTGTTCAAAAAACACATTACACAATTGATAAGGTAGGAAAAGAATATGAAACAAGGCACGGTATAAACCGTAACTTTAAGTTTATAGAAACGCTGCCGTTTGCAATACCATATTCGCCCCTGCGAAGCGCGGTGATTTTGCTATATATATTAAACTATTTCAACCATTGTATGATCTGCTTCTCGCAACTGAAAGAGGGCACCGTGACAGAAGTTAGCCGACTTGCTCACCAACCACAAGCGTTACCTGGTAGGTAACCACCCATACAATCAGATTGTGAATCAGACTACGAATGCCTGCAATGTAATTACCCCGATCTATATGCTGTGAAATGAACGAACCTCACGCCGTGGCACAACGTTAGGGGCTTCGCCTCTACGTCCGAGGATCGATTCCCGTAAGGGAGTGCAGTGACTGTGTACTCCTGATGAGCCCACAATTACGGCGAAACACGTGTCGCATACTATGCATCTTCAAAGCACGGTGTAAACAGTTAGTTTAAATTGAGTTTATAGAAACGCTCCCGCTGCCGTTTGCAATACCATATTAGATGACTTTGTAACAGAGTTAAAATTGCTGGAGCGATAAATTTT